>NW_018165012.1:1239623-1240776 GCF_001263595.1 Phalaenopsis equestris | reverse complement strand
ATAATTTGATAGTTTTATCATAAAGTTATTAAATGAATCTATTTGAGTAGAATTTTTGCCCACAGGCAAGTTCTATGAAACTAGATTCAATGATTTGAGCATGATTTACATTGGTAAAACATGATATTTTGTTTTCCGGTCTAAATAATAATAATAATAATAATGAGCATATATGTTTGATAATTTTTGCAGCTATTCAACCTGCGAACATTTCTGATTTTAAGTGTGATATTCCAGAATTAAAGAGTGCTAACTATAAGGTGTGGAAAGAAAAAGTTCTTCTCCATTAAGGATGTATGGATATTGATTATGCTATAAGAAAAGACGAACCACCTGCCATTACTGAAACCAACATTCCAGATGCTGTTGATCTTTATGAAAAATGGGAGCGACACAATCGCCTCTCTGTGATGTTCATAAAGACCAAGATATCTGCTGGTATATGTGGTTCTGTCGAGCAACATAATAAGGTCAAGGACCTTTTAAAAGTCATCGATGAGCAGTTTGCAACATCTGACAAGGCTTTGGCCAGCACCTTAATTATGCAATTTTCATCCATGAAGCTCACCAGAATTAAAGGCGTGCGAGATCATATCATGCACATGAGGGATATAGCGGCTCAGTTTGAAGCTTCGGAAGTTAAAATGTCGGAATCTTTTCTGATTCATTTCTGAACAATCTGCCCCAAAAATATGAACCCTTCAAAATCTCTTATAACACACATAAAGACAAATGGTCAATTAATGAACTATTGACCATGTGTGTCCAAAAAGAAGGTAGATTGACAATGGAAGAGGGTGAAAAGGTGAATTTTACTACTCAAGAAAAGAGAAAGTGGGATCAAGCCAAAAATAAGGGAAAGGGCAAGATTCCTCCTCAACCAGATATAAAGAAAGAGTCAAAGTGTTTCTTCTGTAAGAAGAAGGGGCACATAAAGAAAGACTGCATCAAGTTTAAGAACTGGCTCGATAAGAAAGGTACTCAACTTTCATTCGTCTGTTATGAGTCTAATATGATTAGTGTTAATCATAACACATGGCGGATTGATTCTGGTTCTACAATCTATGTTTCTAATACCTTGCAGGGTATACAAAACCTAAGGAAGCTAGTGGGAAGTGAACAATGCATCTATTCAGGAAGCAAGATGAGTTCA
>NW_018165012.1:1201445-1239184 GCF_001263595.1 Phalaenopsis equestris | reverse complement strand
GAGGAGCACAAACCTATTGGAGATTATACATACAGATATTTGTTGTCCAGACATGGATATAGTTAGTCCAAAATACTTTGTCACCTTTATAGATGATTATTCACGATATATGTATCTCTACTTACTTCGTTCTAAGGACGAAGCTTTGGATGCCTTTAAAATCTTTAAGGCTGAAGTGGAGAATCAATGTGGAAAGCAAATTAAAATCGTGAGGTCAGATAGAGGTGGAGAGTACTATAGAAGATACACAGAGAGTGGACAAGCACTGGTCCATTTGTGAAGTTTTTTCAAGAACATGAGATTGTTGCCCAACACACTATGTCTGGTTCTCCGGATCAGAATGGTGTGGCAGAAAGAAGAAACCGAACTTTAATGGACATGGTGAGAAATATGCGGAGTAACACGAAACTACCTGAATTCTTGTGGACTGAAGCTTTAAAGATGGCTGCATATATATTAAACAGAGTTCCAACCAAGGCTGTTCGAAAGACGCCTTTTGAGTTATTCAAAGGTTGGAAACCAAGTTTGCGACATATACGCGTTTGGGGATGCCCGTCTGAAGTAAGAATTTACAACCCACAAGAAAAAAAGTTAGACTCAAGGACCATTAGTGGATATTTTATTGGATATGCTGAAAGATCTAAAAGGTATAGATTCTATTGTCCGTCTTATAACACTAGGATTGTGGAATCAAGAAATGCAAAATTTCTTGAGTATGACTTGATCAGTGGGAGTGATCAATTTCGGGATATTATTTCAGAAAAGGATCACTGTGAAGTTCAACCCTCTATGTCAAGTGACATATTGATTATTATTCACAACCCTCAAGGACAAACAGGTGTTAGACAACCAATTGTTGAAGTTCCGCAAATTATTAATAATGATCAAGTAGATCAAGTTGTAAATAAGGAACAATAAGATATTGTTCTACAACCAGTTGAACAACATGCTCTTAAGGAGAATGTTGAAACAAGGTTAAGAAAGTCTACTAGAGAAAGAAAATCAGCTATATCTAGTGATTATGTTGTGTATCTTCAAGAATCAGACTATAACATTGGAGTCGAAAATGATCCTGAAACGTTTTCACAAGCCATGAGTTCTAAGGAATCAGACTTGTGGCATAATGTCATGAGAGATGAGATGGATTCTATGGCATCTAATCAAGTCTGGGATCTCGTTGAGTTACCTAATGGTGTAAAAGCCGTTGGATGTAAATGGGTTTTCAAAACAAAGAAAGACTCACAAGGTAACATTGAGAGACATAAGGCAAGACTCGTTGCCAAAGGGTTCACTCAGAGAGAGGGACTTGACTATACGGAAACATTTT
Organism: Phalaenopsis equestris; assembly: GCF_001263595.1. NCBI lineage: Eukaryota > Viridiplantae > Streptophyta > Magnoliopsida > Asparagales > Orchidaceae > Phalaenopsis > Phalaenopsis equestris. The sequence goes on along the minus strand of NW_018165012.1, from coordinate 1,237,857 downwards.
CTCCTGTATCTAAAAAAGATTCTCTCCGAGTAATTATGACATTGGTAGCTCATTTTGATTTTGAGTTACATCAAATGGATGTGAAAACGACATTCCTTAATGGTGATCTAGAGGAAGAGGTTTACATGAAACAACCAAAAGGATTCTCCTCTAGTGATGGTGAGCACTTGGTTTGCAAGCTAAATAAATCCATATATGGTTTTAAACAAGCCACCCGTCAATGCTATTTAAAATTTCATGAAGTTATTACTTCATTAGGTTTTGAAGAGAACGTCATGGATCAATGTTTATACCAGAAGGTTAGTGAGAGTAAAATTTGTTTTCTTGTACTGTATGTGGATGATATTTTACTTGCAACCAATGATAGGGGTTTACTTTATGAGGTGAAACAATTCCTCTCCAAGAACTTTGATATGAAGGAAAGGATGAAGGATATGGATGAGACATCTTATGTCATTGGCATTAAGATCCATAGGGACAGATCTCGATGTATTTTGTGTTTGTCTCAAGAGACCTATATCAATAAAGTGCTAGAGAGATTTCAAATGAAGAATTGTTCGCCGAGTATAGCACCTATTGTGAAGGGTGATAGATTCGATTTGAGTCAACGCCCAAAAAATAATTTTGAACGGGAACACATGAAGAACATTTCATATGCTTCAGCTGTTGGAAGCCTTATGTATTCTTAGGTTTGTACCAGACCTGACATAGCATTTGCTGTTGGAGTGTTGGGAAGATATCAGAGTAATCCATGTATAGACCACTGGAAAGTTGCAAAGAAAGTAATGAGATATCTTCAAGGTACAAAGGACTACATGCTCATGTACAAACGAACTGATAATTTGGAGGTGATTGACTACTCCGATTCAGACTACGCTGGTTGCATTGACTTAAGAAAATCAACATCAGGTTATATTTTCATGCTAGCTGGTGGAGCTGTATCTTGGAGAAGTGCTAAACAGACCTTGACTGCTACTTCCACTATGGAAGCTGAGTTCGTATTCTGTTTTGAGGCTACCTCGCATGGTGTATGGTTGAAGAGTTTCATATCTGGGCTTAGAGTCGTGGACTCAATTTCAAGGCCATTAAAGTTGTACTGTGACAACTCAGCTGCAGTATTTATGACTAAGAACAATAAGAGTGGAAGTCGAAGTAAACATATCGACAACAAATATTTAGCTATAAGAGAACGTGTTAAGGAAAAGAAAGTGGTCATTGAACACGTTAGCACTGAGTTGATGATTGCTGATCCTTTGACTAAAGGCATGCCACCAAAGAATTTTAAGGGTCATGTAGTATGAATGAGACTTTGTTACATAATGTGATTTACATTGTACGAATATTTATCGAAACTCTTAATTCAGTTTTAATTCAGTCATATGGTTTTGTGCACATATTTATTCATTCGTTTATTTTTTATTCATTCATTCGGTTTGGACTTAGAATAGACGTATGGTTTATTCATTAAGTTGTATGGGCTAGTGTTGAGAGACTTGATATAGTGTAATACATGAAAGATAATACTCACTATAAGAGTACCTATCGCCATGATTCACATATTTTGTTTCTCTATATGGTATGTGTTAAACTATATAGACCAAGTGGGAGAATGTTGGGATTTTTTCTTTAAGATTCTCAAATTAATTAATGATAGGAATTAAATTTATTTCTTTAGAATTCCCAAATTAATTAAAACTCTATTTTAATTTCAACACCCTTTGAAATTCCCAAATTAATGACAATACCAATTGAAATTCTCAAATTAATTAATTCATTGTTTTAATTTTAATACTTGTTGGAATTCTCAAATTAATTAATTCTTTGTTTTAATTTTAATACCCGTTGGAATTCTTTGGTGTTTTTAAGGGGGTGTTTTTAAGGTGGTGTTTTTAAGGGAAATAAATTTCATAATGTGGTTCATATAGCGTCTAAGTTCAACACATAAATTTAGTAACATTCCATAATGTGGTCACATCCATTGAACTCTGTGATGAGCATAGTACTATAAATTTAGCACTATAATTAGACGTGATACTTGCTGTTTTGATCCCTAAGCTTGCTCCTCTTCATTTTATTTGCACTATCGGGTTGTGAGTGAGAAAAGCTTAGAAGATCTATAACAGAAAATTTGTCGTGTGAGCTGTGATTGTAAGCTCTGTTCCTATAAGTTATGGCCAGAGGTATGCGTGACTTTATCTCGCTTCCGCTTATCGATTCAAATATGTTTTTAGATCGAATATGGTATTTAGAAAATTTACATAATGACATTATTCAATACTTTCTTAAATGTTTCTTTAAATTTATATATATATATAAAAGAGTCCTTACAATGCATAAAGTAATATTAAAATTGGCGGTTTGATTATTTCATAGCTTAATTTGCGTTGACTTCTTAATTAAGGTCACAATATTATTGAAATTCATAATGCAATTTATTTAAATTTACATGATTAAATATTTATTCTGCATAATTAATTTGGGCTTGAAATGGGACATTCAGAATCACTTGCATATATGTTGAGTTAAGGATTCATAATTAGAATATTTATTTATTTTTCGTTTTTCAATATAAAAATATATATATGAATAATTCATTCTTTATTTTAAACTATTAAAATGTGGATAATGCTATCAGCTCTTAACTTTTATTTCTGTGATAATATTAATGATTTAGGGTGAGTTTGGGGACAGTTTGTGAGTTCAGGATAAATTGTTTATCCTGAAACACAGAATGCGGGTAGGCCGTGAAGTTCGGCCCGCGATCGGCGTTTAGTGTAAAAACTCAAACACGATTTCATGTAAACTGACGAAACGCGCGAACCGAACGGTACGACGACGTTTTGAAAACACCGCCCGCATTTATAAGCAACCCCAAACATACTCTTAATATTAATATCGAGTCTAATTATCACTTTTAGGGTATTAATTAAAAAATTAATGAAGCAACTACAGTAATATTTTTCGTGATAATAAAAAGAATCCCAAAAATTTTTAATTTGCATTCATCAATTTGTGATAATTTTAATACAACTTTAGTATTCATTATTATTATTATTTAAATAATTAATTTACTTGCCGGACAATCATACATAATAAATACCACACAATTCCTATTTATTTACATATCTAGCACATAAGATTTAATTTTTATATTTATAACATTCAAATATTTAATAAAACATAAAAGTACCAATTATAAATTGAAAAAAGAAAAATTTACATGGAGACTTGCACGAGTTATAATGATAGTGATGATGATATTTTTGATGTGATATTAAAGATCTGAGGGGTATGCATGTAAATATAAAAGCTTCGGTGTTAGATATGTAAATACATAAGAATTGAGTGGCATGTTTGGAATATATTTTTTTTCATGCAAAAATAGAAGTACTATAAATATAAAAATCAAAGCTTAGAAGTTAATTTCATATATAAATGCATAAAAAATATGCAATGTATATACTAATGAGTTTATAACATAAAATAATTATTACTCAAGTGTAAATTTATTCTCCTAGCACCACTTTGCCAACAACTACAAGCTAATTTACAAGCAAAAAAGACAATTAAAATGAAATTTATTAAAGAGATAGAGCCATGATGATAATATAATTATTGATTTATGTGCCATAAAATTTACATGCTCTGACATGAATCTCGATGTATTTTAATTAAAATATATTCTAAATTCAAATTCAGCATCTCTAAAGTCTGAGTTCAACAAATTAATAATTAAATTGAACATCTCAGCAATTAATACAGGTTTAATGACGCTGAAAATGGTCTAATATGAGTCTAGATAAGCAAAAATCAACACTTGAAATGTTTGGTATATTGATTAAAAGGTCAAATAATCTTGATACACCACCAACAAATTTTCATCATTCATCACGAATCTCGACGCATGACATGAATATCGAGACAACAATTTGAGCTAGAAACAATCAAACTTCAATTAAAAGTCATCCAGAGCTCTGATTTCAACAAACTTATAATCAAACTGACCGACTTGATGAGACAGGCGTAATGATATCAAAGTTAGTACAATTTGAGTCAAATCAAGCCCAGATCAAGCGATTAAATCATTCTTGGAAGATTTTCGGACACATTTGAAAGATCAAACGGATGTCGAATTCAACGTGTTTATAGTCAAATCAAGCATCTCGACAAGACGAATCCAACGAGCTCATGATTGCACAATTCTGACATCATTAAGGCACCCAAATGTCTATCAAACGACATTCAATCGATGGAAGTTCTCTGAAACGTCCGATCAAAATGGTTCATATTTTTGCATTAATTGCACCCAGAACACTCTAAATAGAGCCTCACCCCTCACATAAGGGAGGGAGGACTGGAGGCTTTGAGAAGGAGCTGAAATCCAGCACCACCGCTGACCGTTATCGAACACTGCCGACCGTCGTCGACCATCATTGACCGTCGTCCGTCAATCTTTGTCGACCACCTTCGATCGTCATCAACCACCGCCGACCAGACGCCGTCAATCAACTTCGTCATTTGGAAAATCTAGTAACCATCTCCCGTCAACAGGACAAGAGCTCACCACTACGATCTATGTGCCAACTACGACCAACGTGATCATCAGCTCATGCAGCTCCCGACTCTGATCCCAAAGGTCTATAAATGTCACCACTGCTCACCACTACCGACCGTATGCCAAAAACGACCTACATGGTCATCAACTCATGCAGTTTCCGACTTCGACCCTAGCGACCTACGAACGTCATCAATATTCGCCCCAACGACATACGTAGCCATCAGCTCATGCAGCTCTCGACTCCAGTCCTCGCGACCTACGAACATCATTAAAACTCGCCAACTACAATCTACGTGATTCGCAATTCCCGCAACTGCTTACTATGGCTTCTCTGGTCAATCTACACTTCTGGAGCAACCATCTACAACACTCACGACGGACTACTACCTCCTTAACCATGACCCTTGCAACATATTGTCACCAAGAACTACAGTCAGATTATAGTTATCTAACTTTGTAATTTTATCTTCTCTAGTTAGGGGAAAAATGAACCTGTGTACTCATCATTCATAGTGAATTATTTAAACTGGGCTAGACCCCGTGGTTTTTCCCCTTTCAAAGGTTTTTCACGTAAAAAAATTGAGGTGTCTCCTCCTGATTACTACTTTTCCTTTATCTGTGTGTGCTGAAATCTCGTGTAACGCTAAGACGATAATCCATTACTCTACCGCCGCGAATTTTCTGGCACGCATCAAATCTAAAAGTTGGTATGCATATATTCAAATCGAGCAACTCGATAAAAAGAATCAAACGAAGCCCAATATCATTTATTTTTTGAGGTCTTTAAAACACTTAAATGTTTAAAAAATAATATGTGATCAATTGAATTAACGTAGACGGTTTGATGGAGTATTGTGAGATTCTAATTTATTTGACCAAAATGTTATTCTAGAAAACTATAAATAAGCCCTCTCATTCTTCACATGAGAGAGGAAAAGTAAAGATGAATAAGCTGACAACTAAAACTTCACTTGCAAAAAGAAGTACTGTTAACTGAGCATCAGTCATGTTGACTACCACCAACAATTGTTGAAGTCAGTGCAAATGTTGTGGGCAACAATGACGGTTCTTGTTACAAACTATAATCTTTGTAGCGAACTATTATAATTGTAGTCACCAACTATATTTGTTGCACTCTAATAATGACTATTTTAGCCAAATAATTAATTTACATTTGTGATCATCAAATTTGGTAATATTATCTTCTATGTTTATGAAGAATAATATATCTCTATACCTTTAATTTTTTGATGAATTATTTTGACTTGACTAAATAATCCTACAAACTTTTAATGATGTATTTTTTACAGAGTAACCCATGAGCTAACTGAGTCAACTCAGAATGGGCTCAAATTTAGCAGTTTAACTCATCAAGTTCAGCTTATAAACCATTTATCAAATGGGGCAATTACATACAAACACCACCATGAAGCCCGGTATTTACAAATCAAGCACCCTCTTTCATCCATTTTTCAAATTCACACTCACATATCAAAATTCATGGTAAAATCCCAACGCATATTTACCATTTTTTATAAGATTCTCAATAGTTTGATCTTGGCACACGTAAATATATCGGTTCAGTAGTTCAAAAAAATGACCTAGGTGGCTAATTTGTAAATATCAATATTTTCGGGTGCTCTATATGTAATTATTCACTGAAACTATTTTAACCTCAATTTAAAAAAATTGAGGACTATTTTGACAATTACGAATTTGGGAACTAAAGGCTTTACTCATTTTAAAAGCTTACAAAAGAATACGTTACATGCGACAAAAGCATATTAAGAAACTAAAAGGAGTTATCTAAAAGTTTATATAGACGGCAGCAATTAACTTTATAAATAATTACATTTTTGTTTGAAAATTATCGTTTTTTCTAAGGAAAATTTGTCTTAAATATTGCATAATCTTGAAGTCAGATAATTCTTTATTTATTTATCATAATCTAACATATTTGGATGTAAGAATTATTTCCATCATTTATACACCAAAACTATTGGAACAAATCTCAAAGAAAAATAACAATTGAAGGGCTAAAAAGCTTCCTTCTGAGGTAAGTCATCGACCGACAATCCAACACTAAGCATGAGAAGCTACGTCTCTAAAGCTGAGATAGGACAAATATCTGGAGATGTTTTTCCGCTCGATAAAGAGAAGACCTGCTAAGAGTGGGGCACAAAACATGCTAACAATGAGTCTCGTCGAATATCCCGCATATGCGGCGACAAGATCATCCAATACTTTGCTTGTGAAAGGGAATGTCCGGCCAAGGTGATGAACCGACCAAGCAAACAAAAAAGCAGGCCCTGTAAAACTTGAGCCAAACGACAAACGAGTTACGACTCACCCGATGAAACAAATTGACGCGTCAACAGACCGAGCGACCAAAGCACATGTGATAATCATCGACCACGGCTAATCGGTTGACTTAGTTTTTGTAATGACGGACGAGATCAACACTCGACCGGATACCTCATTCGACCAACATAAGACAATGTCACCACTCAGCCGATCATCTCAACCTATCGAAGTCAAGAAAGTTGACCGGACAGTTACCATCATGTTAGAATTGAACTATAATACATATATGTTATAAAATTTATATAATTAACCACAGCTTTAATTACATTAAGAACAATTTTCATAAATGTTCCCCCATATATAACTGTACAAAATATGCTCCTATAAACAAAAGACGAAAGGACGAACAAAAGTATGTAGACCGTTTGAACTCTCCCTCAGATTCCTTCGCCAGTGAAGTCATAACCCGCTCTACTTTCTTGTCTCTCATTCACTCAATTCTAACTCACTCTCGAGACATATTCATAAAGAAAAGCAAGGATTCAACGCATCATAAATTTCTTAAACAATATAATATATATACATATATAAATCTCCAAACGGATAGAGTCAGGAGTTGGAATCCAGATTTTAAAGGGGGCAGAGGCAATGGAATCAGGTGTCTGCATCAGCTGTAAAAAACACGGGAGCAAACGGCGCTGTTACAGCCGCAATATCATCTGACTCTGCCGGCCGTCCAGGAAGCATGTGCAGGCACGCCATGTGATTGATCAATCATGCATTGATATGTTTTTGGATAAAAGTACTTTCTATTGAATTTTTGCACTTCCATGCTGTGATTGGTGAAGTATGGAATTATTTAGGTGTTATTTGATACAAATATTAGAGGCATAAACTAAGAAAATATGTCAAAAGATCTAATTTCTTTTACTTGACTTGAAATAAATTGAAATTAAGTTGTGTAAAAGAAAATGATAAATCTTCTAAGCTTAATACAATCATGATGTAAAAGACTATTTGGCACCAATCAAACACCTATAAAAGCTTAGTAAAGGATCATGGATGGAACAATTGTCAGTCCTTTCAACCTTCAAGTTGGAAGAATTGGTTTTGCTTAATGTTATCATCCTAGCTAGCTTTTTCCTTTTTTGCACAAAATCTACTAAGATTTTCTTAGGCCTTATTTGTGATTAATTTTATTTTATTTTTTTAAAAAATTATTATATATAAAAAAAGATTCAAAACGAGTTTACTTACTTTAAGTGTTTTTAAAAATAAATGTAATTATGGTTGGGCAGCATCTGTACTAGCTATTGCTTATTGTCAGTACCCCAGACTCATCATCATTTGTCGCATGTGAACCCTTAATTTTTTTTGTAAATTTATATTTTATAGATAAATAAAAAATTTTAAATTTAACTAAATGATAATTTTTATAGTATTTATTCTTAAATTAGCATAAATGAGAGCTAAATTAACTTCTAATCAAAATAAATTTTAAGCTCTTTAACACAATAATTTTTATGTATTAACTCAAATAAAAAGTAACAAATTATTTTTAATAAACCATTCATTTCAACCAAATAAATCTAAATATTTATTTTAATAGTTAAAGAACCTTTATTTAAATAAAAATGTGAGGAGCTTGAATTTCTTTTGCATAAATAGATTAAAATTTCAATGTTCCTTCGTTTAAAATTTCAAATGCTTTTGAAATACACAATATTTAAAATTTATATTATATTTTGGATTATTTACATATATAATACATAAATTATATGCATTTATATATTAAATACTTAAACTTAGACATTTACTTCTATATATAAAATATAGTGTTATTTAAATTGAGAAAAAAAAAATATTAGGTGGGTCCAAAAATATGTTAATCATTCAAAAATTTTATAATATGAAGATTATTATATATATTTTTTCTTTTTATGTTAACAAGTTATTACAACAAAATTGTTAAACCCACAAAATTTTAATCCATAGCTTAAATAGTACATAAATCATATGCATTTATATATTAAATCCATTGTTAAACCCACATATATAATAGATAAATCATATGCATTTATATATTAAATAAACTTAGACAATTACTTCTATATATAAAATTTAGTGTTATATAAATTGTCAAAAAAAAAAAAAAAGTGGCGCCAATAATAAGATAATCATTCAAAAATTTCATAATATGAAGATTGATACGCCAACAACAAATTTTCATCATCTATCACAAATCTCAAGACAATATTTTGAACAAAAAATATTTAAATCTTGATGAAAAGTCATTCAAAGCTCCGATTTTAGTAAATTTATAGTCAAACTAACCGGCTCGATGAAAAGGATCCAATGATATAAAAACTAGTCCAATCCGAATCAGATCAAGCCCGGATGAAATCATCAACCACACTTGGAGGATTTCTGGAGGCATTTGAAAGGTCAAACATATGTCAAATTGAGCGTCTCGACAAGGAGAATCCAACAAGCCCAAGATTGCCAATTCCGACAACGTTAAAGCACTCAAATGTCCATCAAACGCTATCTGATCGAGGGAAGCTCTCTGAACCGTGTGATAAAAAAAGGTTCATGTTTCTGCATTAATTGCACCCAAAACACTATAAATATAGCATCAATAGCATCCCCCCCCCCAGGGGGGGGGGGGGGGGGGTTTGAGAGAGAACATGAGGCTTTGAGAAGGAGCTTAAATCCAACATCATCCCTGCCATCGCAGACCACCGTGGACCACCGAATACCGCCGTCGCCCACCACCAATCACCGCCGACCGTCATCCATTGTCGCCGCCCGCCGCTAACCAAACGTCGTCAGTCGACGTTGTACCTTGGAAAATCTAGTAACATTTTCCCGTGTGAGGGACAATGGATCTCTGTAATCATCAACTTATAACGAATTTTTATAACTGGGTCAGACCCTGTGATTTTTTCCCTTTACGGGTTTTCCATATAAAAAATTCTAATGCCATCACAGGTTGATTCTCTTTCATGTGAGTGTGTGTTGAATCCTCGTGCAAAGCTAAGACGATAATCCATTACTCCACCGCCGCAAATTTTCTAGCACGCATAAAAGATTATTATATATTTTTTCTTTTTATGTTAACAGGTTAGTGCAAGAAAATTGTTAAACCCACAAATATCAATCCATAGCTTAAATAGAAAAAAATGAGAATTTTTTTTTAAGTCAACTCGTGCTTTTACTTGAAAAAATATCTCTCTCTCTCTCTCTCTCTATATGACACATGACACATGAACTAATGAGCTCAGTCCTCATCATATAAATTAATTTATCCAAAATTAAAAAAAAAAATTAATTATATTTATAAGTTAAAAATAGTCTGTGATGATAAACTTTCTAGCTCATCCGACGGTGGTACGCGTGTGGATTGCTCTCTTGATAAATATTATTTTAGTCAATTTTAAAATTGAGAAAATTTAGTTTTCTTTAAAATTTCAACTTTTTTTTTAAATAAATTTAAAATTGCAATTCCTATTTACTGACATAGTAATATCTAAATTTTTAAATTTACATATTGGCCCCTAAAAAAAATCAAATTGCACTTCCCTGAGGGAGTTAAGCGGGCGGGACCAGGGGCATATTAGTCAATACGTGACGCTGGTAGTTTCATAAATTGAACTTGTTCGTTCGGCTTTCCTGTTTCAAGAAGGTCGGCTGAGAGTACGCTGTACCAGTGAATTTTGTGTGTAAGGCCGAAGCCTTCGAGTGCAGTGGAGCGGGTAAGGAAATCTGCCGGCCGGCTGCGTGAAACAAGGGTTCCGGCGAACTATTTCTTTGTTGTGGCTCCATACTGTGATTGAAGAATCTTGATCGGTCTACTTGGAGTTCGATTTCTGAGGCGAGGGTTCTGATCATGGTGTCTGGTTGTCAGCGCTCGGATTCACAACGTATGGTTGCGAATTATATGTAGGCTTATATGTAGGCGCCGTGTCTGAAGATATAGTGGTACGATCCGATCTCTTCTTCATCTTACTTCTCTTGTGAAGGTTTCCTCGTTTGGCGTGTCTTTTCTTTTGTGGAAGAGGAAAGCTCTCCCTTCTTCTTTTGTTATCTGGCGTAGTTCGCCTTTTCATCTAGAAATATATTTGGATTTTTGTGGGTAGTGCGGATCCTGCTGTTTAATACTTTGTTCTTAGATCTAGTTTTGTTGGCTTTAGTATTAGGGCCAGATTCTTTCACGCCTGAATGAGTTGTAGACTGTGCGGTGCTTGTAATTTGGTTGCTGGAGTCCGCTGGAGTAGAAGGGGACAGAGGCAGACTGTCTGTTTGGGCTGGATTTGTTTTTTTGGTTTTCCATTTCGTGGGCTTTGGCTGACGATCTATTCTGGGTTGTTGCAGAATTTAATTTGTTGTTGGTGCTATTTTACATTAAATGATGGAAGCTGCTGACGGAGTTGAAATGGAGTCGTCTAACGGTGGCTTGGAGAAAGGGTTGACTACGAATGGACTGGGATCAGGTGCTGCTGTTTCAGAAGAGAATGGTGCCGGCGCCTCAGAAACAAATGGCAGCCCTCAAGAACAATTGCAAGCTCAAGCTGCCGATGTTTCTGAAACGGGGGTTAAAGACTCATCTTCTATTTCTAAAAACACAGCTTCAAATATCTCAAAGGTATATTAGTGGAGCTTTTTTCTGTCTAGGACTGGATTGCTTAAAGTATTTCTGAGTTGAAATCTTTGATTTGAAGAAAGCTGCAGCTATTCAAGGTAATGGTTTGAAGAACATCAAGACTCAGAAGGTTCAAAAGGATGGATCTAGTCGGAGTGGGGCAGTAGATGCTTCCAAGAACTCGAAGGCCAGACTTTCTCAGAGCCTTTCTTTTTCTGTCAGAAGTCTCCCTACAAATGGCCTGAGAAAGAGCACATCAAGTTTGAAACAGACAAAAGTTGATGCCAACTTTTCCGGTGCAAATGATTCAGAACTTATGGCTGGTGGGTTGCACGATTCTTCTTGAATGCTGTAATTTAGGTTCACTGACATGCATTTTAACTTCATTCAGTTTACAATTTGCAGCTGGGACTGCTGCTAGGAGAGAAAATACTGTGGCTGCAGGTAGCTCACAGCGGTTGTTGGTAAGTCTCTCAAAAGAGGGTGAAAATAAATTCTTACACGGAAATGTCTTTTTCTTGTACTGACCTGTTCCAAATTATGTGATTGCAAGCCTGCGCACGCTGGTTCAGTTGATGGTGGAGCATCTTCTGAAGCCACACAGTAAGCTTTTTATATCTCTATCCGAGTTGAACTACACCCTTTATTTTTTTATAAGGGCATTTACATACAAACCACCTAGTTCCTATACTTTGTTTTTTACATCTATAGTCTATACCATCCAAATTTTTTATATCACTTCAAAAGTACCACCATTTTAATTTTTGAAAAGTGAAGTGCAACTTTCCATGCATAGAGAAGGTGGCGTGTATGTAAAAATTGAGGTTTAGGTGATATATATGTAAATACATAAGAATTGAGTGGTATGCTTATAAATCTTCTTTTTCTAAAATGCTATGGAAGAACTGCCCAAAGCTTCTTCAAATTTGATTTTTTTTTAATTATGAAAATGCATTTATTTTACGGTAGGAGGTATCTTCGTGTATGTTTTTCGTGGATGATTTCGTTCTTGTGGATAAATGTATGTTTTTCGTTGATGATATCTTTCTTGTGGATAAGAGTAGAGAAGAGTTCAGGAAAAACTTAAGTTATAGAGGTCTACATTAGAGTCTAAAGGCCTTCGTTTGAGTAGATCTAAAACTGAATACATGGAATGTAATTTTAGTAGTAGTAGATCTAGTGGCATAAATGTACCTATGGGTGATCAAATCATTAAAAGTTGTGAACGTTCTAGATGTCTCGGGTTTGTTATTCAAAGTGATGGTGATATAGATGGGGATGTTATCAGTATATTTCAAATTAGTTAGTTGAAGCGGAGGAATTCATCGAGTCTATTTTATGATTGAAAAGTACCGCTTAGATGAGATCTACAATGCAAGATGGTGGTGAGATCTACAATGCTTTATGGCGCTGAGATCTACAATGCTTTATGGCGCTGAATGTTGCCTTTTAAAAGAGAAGTATAAAACTAAGTCAAATGACGCTTAGATGAGAATGCTTAGGTGGGTGAGTGACTTGACCCTTGGAGAAAAAATGCGAAATGAATGTATCTATGAAAGGGTTGGTGTAGGTTCAGTGGCAAACAAGATTAGAGAGAGTCGTCATAGTTGGTTCGGTCAAATTAGACGCCGACCATCTGATGATCCAGATAGGAGATAAGATGTTTTGGATTCGACTTATGTTAAGAAAGGTAGAGGTTGGCCTAAAATGACTTGGGCGTATTGTATAAAAAATGATCTTAATTTATTAGAATTAAATGAAAATATGACACTAACTGTGACATAATGGAGAAAAAGGATTCATGTAGCCGACCCCACTTAGTGGGATAAAGGGTTGTTGTTGTCGTTGTTATTGTTGTATTTATTTTACATTGGTTTATGGTCTCATGAAACATCATGGTTATTTAGCAGTGGCAAACGGACTAGGTTCAAACATTAACTTGGCAATTATTTCCAACTAGACTAATTATGTATGAGATGTCGAAGATAATCTTGCTGGGGGAGGGAGTGGAGAAATTTTTTTAGCACAACTAGTTCTGGGTTTTTTTTTTTAATTTATTTTACGTTTCATATCATTGAATATCACGAATCAGTTGATTCCATCCAGTTGTGCGTAAAAGTATACATTGGTAGGAAAGTTTTACTGTGATTAAACTAAGAATATTCTGATGGACATGGGCTAGAACTAGTACTTTTGTATTTTGATATAAAGGTGTGATAATAATAGTCCGAATTTGTAACCCATTTCAATTGACTTCAATCCAAACCTTTTGAAGCAGAATTTTCGAGATAGGCTGCTTGACTTGAAAGCCTATTTCAGTGTAGATTAGGATGTTACAATTGTTAGATTAAATTCCAATTTGAGATGACTTGAAATTCTTATAAATTTTTACATCTTATGCAAGTATGACAAACTATTAGTTGGTCATTTGATTGGTATTTTAAAATGAGAAAACCGACCAATTTGATTGTCTTACTATTTCTGGATGTTCATTTCGACACCATAATTTTCTTAGCTCAATTTATTCCTAGAACTAATCAAAAGAGTCACGTTGAGACCAAATAGGTTGCATTGAAAGATCAAAAATGTTAAATTTTGATAAGTTAATTGAACAAATTGAAGAATAAATAAAATACAATGTTAGAATAAATATTCCATAAGTAGTTTGAGTATCAATTTGGTTAATATCACATTTTGAAATGCTTGCAAGTGGGTATGGGATTAATCTCTCTTTTAAACAATTTCTTATCATTTTTATTTTGATTAAACCTGGAATTGATTTTATGGCAACTCATTATTGATTGAATTCAAGTTTAGCTTGCTCAAGTCTAAATTAAATTGATTTTGAGTCTAGCCCTGATAATTCCAAGTTTAAGTGACTGGACTCATAACAATCTTAGGGATATTAGAGAGATTGTGAGAGTATCATTTTCTGAAATAAAATGATGAATAATAGATTTGTGGTTTGGTTTTTTACTGAACGATAGGATTAGGGCAACAATATTAATCAAAATTCAAAGCTGTGCAGACTTGTTTGAATTTTAAGTTGCTTTGAAATTGATTCGTCTTTTGAAGTTGAGTCATGAGTGATATCATTGGCTTGGATAAGATTCAAACCAATTATGAGCTCATGGCGATTCATGTGAAATGTGATTCCAATCAACTTGATCAAAATTTTATTATATGTACATAAAAATTAGATTTTATTATTTAAAATATTTTTTTATATTCATTTTCTTTTGAAAGAATGATATTTACTTGAAAATGAAATATCATCATATATTTTTTTTTGTTATTTAGTTTTTATCCATTTTAAGTGATCAAATTCTTATTAAAAATAATGTCTTCTGAGTTGTTTTACATTTTCTTAGTCAACTCAACATTTCGAGTAGTCTGGAGTTTGATTCAGTTTGAGCCAGCTCCATTCGATCTGTAGTTCAATTTTAAGTGAGGTTGAAGTCAAAATTTTGAGTTTGGACCGAGTCAAAGTTTCTCAAACTGGACGTAAACTCTCCCTTAGCAAATGATGCATTGATAAGACAAGTAGACAAGATTGATAGGGAAGGATTGTGATTAAAAATAGGTAAACCTGAAGTATGGCAGTGAAGGATTGCTCCGGAAAAAAGAGGGTAAAATAGAGTGGATGCTGAAGGAAAGGAGAAAGATTATTGCTATAAACAATCACTAATATTTAGGATAAATCCAAAGTTTTTTATGATGGTTTATCAATTTGATGCTGTCCATGCAGCTTTGTTCATGTAGCCTCGACCATTTTCATTTATTTCCTTCGTTTTATTTCAAAGTATTTTCATGTCATGACTAGCAAGACTTCGTATAATGGGATTATTTGCTCAACACTATCTTTCTTATTCTTCGGTTTCTCCAAATTTGTTCAAGCATACTAGAACCTGGTTATAAGACTTAACCACCTTCTGCATACAGTGGTCTAACTCCTCAATCAAAATCTCAACCAAGGAGTGCTTCAGGATTTTCTTTCAGATCTGAGGAGCGTGCAGAGAAAAGGAAGGAGGTTGGCTGAAATTAATACCTGCATATGGTTGATTTCATTTAGAAGCTCTCTTACTTTTATGTTCTGGAAATTGGAACTAATGTGTTTGTTCTCCAGTATTTTTCCAAGCTGGAAGAGAGGATTAATGCAAAAGAATTGGAAAAAACTAACATACAAGCAAAGTCCAAGGTGGGATTTTCTTCTTTTCAATTTTGTGAGGTTGTGGCATTCTCATACTTGATTACTTGCCATGTGTGGCAATTAACCAGGCCTTGCAAATGACATGATACAGGAGAACCAAGAGGCTGAAATCAAGCAGTTGAGGAAGAGTTTGACCTTTAAGGCTACGCCAATGCCTAGTTTTTATCAAGAACCTAGTCCTCCAAAAGTTGAATTGAAGAAGGTATCTTTAATTTTCTCATTCTTTGTTTCTTCCTTTATGAAGTGCGCTTTATTGTAAATATGCCGTTGTGCCTTTGTTAATGGAAATAGGATCCGACAAGATGACATTAATAACTATTTCAACTGATTTTATAGTTTTTATTCATCTTTTCATGATTAGGTTACAATTCCCTTCCCAATAAGGTTGAATAACATATTCTTCTGGGATTTGAGGTTTGTTCCTCATGTGCCATGTAGGGAGTTTGTATAAATATTGCATTGGGAGGGCTAGGAAATTGTTTGGCACCCTTTTATATATATATATATATATCTTTATTATTTATTTTGCCTTTTTTTTTTTTCCGTTCCTTCCTACGGTTGGTGATGTTAAAGATTGGCATTCTGCTAAAATTCATTATGAATTTTACAAATGAATTTACTGATTTAAAGACGCTGCTGATCCAAGCTTCAAAACTTCACGATGACGCCCAGGTGATGCAATAAACATATTCTTACTATTGCAAATCATGAAATAGTGAAAGTTTAAAAATTTCCGGAAAAAATGTCAAAAAAGTTCGGATGGGAAAAGGCAATGGTTTTCTTTCTTGGCCACGCATTTGCGTGATGCTGCATAGCAGCATTTCTCACTTTCGCAAAATGTTAACAGTAGTAATTCATGTAGAACTTTGTTGAAATGTTATTGTGGCTTGTTTTAGAGTTGGCCTTGAGGGAGAAACGGAAATACTGGTGTTAACGTGATTATAGAAAAGAAATCGATGTCACTATTGTTAGGGTGATTACGGGAAAGGAATCAAAGGCATTAATATCATTGATATGGTGTTAATAACATTGATTCTATAGGCGGAAATTTAGTATGTAAATAGGAAGATTTTTAACTCTTAATTTACGTCTCTTTCCTATTTTAGTCTTAGGCTTCTTGTATGACTACCAGGCTTTTTGTACAATTAGAAGACAAGAAATATAAATTCTCTTTATCATTGTTAACCGGCAAAGAGACCAGTGATCTAAAGATGTTTTGGAAGCCATTGTGGTGTCTTGAGACTTTGAGTCATCAAGTTTCACATGAATCTCTTTTACTTAGAAGCACGTTATCTATGCTATGTTGGGTTCTCGAAACCAATATGCTATGATCCATTTTGATCTCCTCTTCTTTTCTTTAACAGATCCCTCCAACAAGAGCTCGATCCCCAAAACTCGGACGGCACAAGCCCTCTAACACTGCAACTAACAATTCTTCCGAAGGTAATGACTCAACTCAAACCCCCCCTGAGTCTGACCTCATCCCAGTCAAGCAGAATGGAGTAGTTACTCTCAAGAAAATTGCTACACAGAAGCCGATTTCAAGACCTCCTCCTCACAAATCACCTGCTGCTAGACCAGAAACTAAAACCACTGCTCCAAAGATTAAACCTTCAAACATAAAGCAAAAGTTGGAAAAAGAAAAGACAGAAGAAGGCGATAACGAAGTAGAACATGAGGTGAAACCTGCCGAAGGGTCTCCTGCAGATGTGGTCGCTGCCAAAGTCATCGAGCAAGGTTCCTAAAAACCATTGGGAGGTGAAAATGTTTTTTTTTTCTTGCCATTCGGTCGTTCGAGTGCTGAAGCTTGAGTAATTTTCAATCGTCCTCTTCTTTCTCCCGCCTGTTTGGCGCTCACATTTGTGAATAGCTTAGATGAATTCTCCTTTAAGAAGCGTCTGATTGCTTGTTTTGTCACCTGCATCTCATTCCCATGTTTGGTGGAGTAATGAATGTCTTCCCCTTTTGCTGGACAATATTGATTGCCCTGGATTTGTATATTTATTTGATCTCTGTTTTACACCATACGTCCAGGTTGCCTATTTTTGGGGCATTTACATAAATACTTGTCACGTCATATGTTCTTACATATCTAATACCTAAACTTTGCTTTTTTCAATGCCAGCCAAATCTTTCATATCGCACAAAAAATATCACTATTTTATCATTTAAAAAGTGAAATACACCTTTTTATGCATAGGTAAGGTGTGGTAGTTGTAAAAACTAAACTTTAGGTTTTAGGTATGCAAATACATAAGAATTATATATCTGAATCTTACCTTTTTTTGTATATCAAACTTTTGTGGTTGCCAGTGGTAGTAAACCGAATCAGAATTCAAAAATAGAATTTGTTTGATTCTATGTTTTTTTAGATATTATTTTTAGGGGATGAAGGATTTACATACAGATCAAATAGTTTTTACGTTTTTAGAAGTGTAATAACTAGATTTTGATATTTATTTACTTAACATGCAAATATGGAACATTACATAAAAATGTCACTAGTAGTAACTTATCAATAGTAAAATTCACATTAATACATTTATTTTGTTCTAATTATGACGCTGAAATGTCTTGTAAGTTAATATTGAAATTTCGGTTTTTTAATTTGTGCCACATAAAATTTATGTTCTATGTTTGAACTTGTTTTCCAATATCTGGATCATATGTTTGTCCTTCAGATATTAACGAGATATAATATATCATTTGTGTAAGAATTGCACACGTATTTGTGATTAAAATCAGTTTATCATCACTGATAAAATGAATGATATATTTTAGTTCTCAGAATGTGCCTGTTAAGTCTTTATCTAGCTAGGTGGGTCGGCTATGTTCTAATAAATTAAGATGATTTTTTAAAATACATGTTGATGCCTAAAATTATTGTGAGGCAAGCCGGTCAATTATGCAAGTATGTCTTTTGTTAGAGGATGGATTAATCAAATGTTTGCTCATTAAGAAGCTCAATCTCATTGAATTTGCTGGGCATTTAGAATGCTGAGAAATTGTTTGTCATGATGATGATTCTTTAATATGAAACAATAGGTGCCATGATAAAAGTAATAGTTGATTCTGTTGTTGATCTTGTTGCAACATAATATGATTTTCAGATAAAATTTGGATCATACTACATAGATTAATAGTTGTGGGTTTATATCTTAGTGTAAAATAACAATAAGCTGATAAAATTTTAATCTCTTGAGATGAGTTGTTAAGGAGTAGTGGATTCTATACCTGATGTGGGATAAAATAGTTGTATTGAGAAGATTGTTGTAGAACTATTAGTTGAATTTTGAGATAGTTTATTGTTAGAAAGGAATACACTTTTAAATTTTGACAAAATTTTGAATATTATTGATGCCTGTAATGATTATAAGCTACATAGCTATACCAGCTACTTTTAAAATGAAACATTCATTATTGATTTTCTACTATTTTACTTACTTTATTTAATTATTTATGGATGAAAAATTATAAATAGAATTCAATCTAATGCCCAAAGTTGGATGCATACATTTTCATAGCTTATATGTAACTATGTTGTCATGATTAATTACAATCAATTTGGTGCATATCATATATCCTAGCACTTTCCTTCACATGTAGTTTTGTCAATATGTTTGTTTCATATACATACGTGATCTAGGAAAATCAATAGCAATCTCTTTCTGTTTTTACTCAATAATAAGCAATGATTGCAACAAATGGCTAAGCTATTGATGTTCCAATTTCACCATTTTAGAAGCTTCACACTTGGATGCAAGCATTTTTATGTACATAAAAATTTTGTCCACCAAAACATATGTTTAAGATAATGACATATATTGTTGCTCTTCAGGTGAATATGATATCTAAAATAATGAGTTTTCTGCAAAATCTCTCTTTACTATTTAACATTATTTGGGGACACAGAATGAACTCCACAAGTTTGTCATTCCCATTGACTTTTAATGCTGATATGTTTTTTTTTTTTTTTTTTTTTTTTTTTTTTTTTTTTTTTTTTTTTTTTTTTTTTTTTTGAGATTACAAAATTTTAGAATTTTAGGTGAGGGCAAATGGTTGTAAATGTTTGTGAGAAGTTAACTTAGATGCATACTGATGCGTGCTAGAAAATTCGTGGTGGTAGAGTAATGAATTATCGTCTGAATTATCGTCTTAGCGTTGCATTATCGTCTTAGCGTTGCACGAGAATTCAGCATACACTCAGATAAAAATGAATCAAGCTGTGATCAGACCAGAAGTTTTAACGTGGAAAATCTGTAAAAGGGAAAAACCACGGGGCCTGACCCAGTTGTAAAAATCCACTATAAGTTGATGATTACAGATGTCATTTGTCCCACAGGCGGGAAAGGGTTACTAGTTTTTCACGTTATAACGTCGACTGATGACGTCTAGTAAGCGGTGGTTGACGGAGGTCAGCGGTGAATAACGACAGTCAATGATGATCGGCGGTAGTTGACAGGTTAACGGTGATCGGCGACGTTCAACGGTGGCCAGCGGTGGTTGACAGAGGTCGGCGGTTGTTGTCGACTGTCAGTGGTGGTCGACTGCGATCAATGATGGCGAGGATAATCTTGGACTTGAGCTCCTTCATAAAGCCTCCAGTTCTCACTTAAGCATTCTCTCTTTCATGTGAGGGGTGATGCTCTATTTATAGTGTTTTTAGTGCAATTAATGCAGGAGTATGAACTATTTTGATCGGACGGTCCGAAGAGCTTTCTTTGATCAGATGGTGTTTGATGGACATTTGAGTGTCTTAACGATGTCAGAATTGAGCAATCTTGGTCTCGTTGGATTCGTCATGTCGAGACTCTCGATTCGACAATGAACTCGCTAGATTCGACATTTGTTTGACCTTTCAAATGCCTCCAGAAATCCTCTAATAGTGGTTTAATGATTTTATTCGGGCTTGATTTGACTCGGATTGGACTGACTTTCATATCATTAGGTTCGTCTCATCGAGCCGATCAATTTGATTATAAGTTTGTTGAAATCGGAGCTCTGGATGACTCTTAATCGAGGTTTGAATATTCGTGCTCAAAATATTGAAATTCGTGTCGGATTATGATAAATTGTTGATCACGTATCACATACTTATTACATGGACTAAATTGTTAGGTTTAGTAGGATTTAAGTGGAGTAGAGGAGTAAGAATAAAATTTGGTCATTACATTGCTTAGTTTGTTAGTTTGACTGAAAGTTATACATAGTAATTTTGATTGGTTATAAGGCGTAGGTTTGCTGATTGTCGGTCTTAAAAGATGCTCAAGATATAAAGGAAGTAAGTGGAGTAATTAATTTTAGATAAAATAGAAAACCACCGAATCACATCAAAGAAAAAGATAACATTTGAATGCATTAAACAACGATCAAATGAAGATTAACTCTCCACTAAAATACATCATTTTTAACTCAAAATTTCAGCATATATTAGACCTTATAATGCTCCTCTATAAGGTGACATATTATATAAAGTATCAATGAAATATTAAAATAAAATTTCATTTGAATAGTTTGATTGTTAGGCCTTATAATCGAATCTTATTCATGAATGTGTTCTTACTTGCCCTTTTGCTCTTGGTCGTATAAGATGTTCAACTAGTTGATTTAAATTTTGTACTTGACATGTGAAATTACTCTTGTTGATATACTTTGATCACATAATTATTCACATTCTTAATGGGCCTTCTAGCTTTCTAAATCCTCTCATGTAGATAGGGGTGTAAACGAGTTCGGCTCGTTTATATTTCGAGCTCAAAAAGTGTAGACTAGCCTCAACAATCATTAAAAGATTATCGATGGACTCACCCATATTCTCTAATCAAGGATTTCGAGGATTTTCATATTGATTAGGTGACACAAAGCTCAGTATCAAATCCAAAGCCAATACCAACCCTTCTGTCTTGATTTACGATGAACATAAAAGATTGTCAATGGACTCACCCATATTGAAATCAAGCCAACCATAATTAGCTCATCAAAAATCATAGAGTGAGCCAAACCAATTCTTAGTGATCTTGTGAGAATCATTGAAGCAAGTTGAACACTTATTTAAATTAAATTTCTAAGAAACTTGGCTTAACTATTGAACCCAAAAGTCAGGTCAATCAAACTCAAATTGAATCAAATGGTGCAGTTAACTCAAATATGAGTGGAACCAATAATTCACTAAAGCTCCTCAAATCAAAATAAAGTGAAACCAAACTAAACCAAATAATATTTTAAACTAAACTAAGCATAATTAAATTAAAGTTGAAACTGATTGGGCCTAAATTAGGCTAGTGGGCCTACTTGGCCCATATGACCTTCTACATCAAATTAAGGAGGAAACTTTTGGTGTTTAGAAGAAGAAATGAGCCAATTAATTTGTAAATCAATATTAATATAATTAAATATAAAATGGAGGGAAATTGACTTAAAATTAGTGAAGTCATTTGCTTGGCCCATCTAACTCATTTAAATTATGATGAACCAAACTGAAATATAGCACAAATTGAATCAAATTAATCAATTTTGAATTTTTAAATCTTAAACAAAATATAACTAGAGGCTGATTGGGTCACTGGACCCAAGTTGCTCTAATTAGGTCACCTCACATCGAGTCAATTCCAAATTAAATCAGAATTAATCGAAGCTAACCATTCTAAAACTTAAAAGCACTGATTACGTCCAATTAAATAGAAATTAAGTCCAATTGAAGTCCAATTTGGCCAATTGAGTTACTTGACCCAAATAAACCATATTGGCCCAAAAAAAAAAAAAAAAAAAAGAATTGGATGTTCCAAATGTATAAAATCTCTAATTGAAAATATTTGAATAAAAGTTGCCCTAATTAAAGTCCAAGTTGACCAATTAGGCCAGTTTGACCCAAATGAACCATATTGAGCCAAAATCAAATTAATCATTCTTAAAGTTATAAATTAATTAATCAAGCATAACCCAACCATCATTGAGGGCCAATTTGGCCAATTGGCCCACTTAGGTTCTGTTTGGGCTGGTTATTTGGCGTGGTGTGTCTTGAAACGTGGGCTGAAGCATTTGAAACAATAGCGCGACCGCTTACCTTAGTAATTTATGTTAAATGCGCGTCACAGGTTTGTACCCTCAGCTTGAATTTTCTCACGACACTTATTACATTCATGTATCTACCTCAAGCACTTATTACATTCAAAACAATTGATGCTTTCGAGGAGTGGTGGACAGAGAGATTGGCGGCAAACATTTTTGAAATGTCCCCCTTGTTGTCAATTTTTAATTTATTTTCAAATCCAATAACATGTTATATGAATTTTTAAGTGGTGTCTGCTACAAAAATAAATAAATTAATAAAGTGGAATCGATTCTGAGCTAGAGGAGAAGTTGAATTGTTTGTTTCGAAGTGTCTTGACAACGAGCAACAATGTGTGTGCCCCTAGTGAGACAGGTTTTAATGCATCCCTAGGAATTTGGGATTTGATCAATCACGTGATTTCATTAAATGCTCGAGCCAGGACCTCCCTGAAGTTGAGTCCACAAGCTTGTCAAACCATCCTCGGGTTGAAATAAAAAAGAAACTGCTTTCTTTAGAAGTGAGAACTCACATTTGGTGGCTTCATGCACCAATGCCACCGACCCATTACAAGCAACTTCTGTTCAACCGATTATGTGAATTTTGGATGCAACTCAATAAATTTACGAAGACATGTCGCTGCAACTATGTTTCCAATTTACTTGAAAATTCGAGTCGAAATGTTTCTTTATGAAGTTGCTTGAAAATTCGAGTCGAATAGATTTTTTTGTAACGATGTCTGCTGTCTGTAGGGCGACTTACCTGCATTATTTTCATGAGAGCAGCGACATTTGAGGGATACTTTTTTTTTTAATTCTTGCTGGAATTTTTTATTTGATTATGGTTTTTCAGAATGCTTTGGATATTTATGTTTGTTTGAACATGTCACTTTACTTGAGAGTTTTTCATTCCCCGTTATGTTTCCAATTTACTTTTTTAATGTTATTTACTTATTTTAGTTTTATTTGTAACCTTATATGATTATATTTAATTCATTGATGTTTATGTTTTAGCCACTTCAATACTGAAATACATGGATGCAACTAGAGAAAGACACAGAAGGAGAGTTGCGGTTGTAGTATGCATGATGTACGCATATTATAACTCATACATAGAGCGCTCTCCTTGCATGATAACCTCATATGTTGGCGATAAATGGGTTGCGGAGTTACTTGTTGGCCACCCAACGATATTTAGCAATATATTTCAAATGACGCAGACGCTATCACCGATTTATTGGAGGAACTACACTGAAATCATGAATTTCATGGCTCATCGAGAACAACTTCACAAGAGGTGTCGACAATAACCATCTACATATTATCGCAGAATGAATCAATGCGATGAGTTATAAAACAATTTCACCACTCTTCTAAAACGATTTGCAGATATTTCTCAGTAATGTTAAATGCATTTATTAGTTTTTCCTTACAAGTCATAAAACCAATATATTCTACATTCGAATAGAACCCCACAGATTTCGCATGATGCGCGGTTTATGTCGTACTTAAGGTAATTTATTTTATTTATGACATTAAAATTTAATATAAATATTATAAGTATGTAACCCTTCGTTATTTTTCTAAAATTGTATTGAAGCAATTGATGATACACACGTTAATGTATGCATTCAAATAATGAGAAGTTCACATTCATCGGTCGTTGTGTGCCCCCGACACAGTGTCATGACAGTATGCGACTTCAACATGTGCTTCATTTTTGTTATGGTCAGTTGGGAGGGCAGTCCACATGACAGTCGAATATTCAAATATGCAACACATAATAATAAATACAACTTCTCACATCCACCCACAAGTTCGCTTGAGACTAAGCAACTCTCCTGATTCTTTTTCTTTCAACTTTATTAATTTAATTCACATACAGTAAATATTTTTTGGTAGATGCTAGTTATCTGTCGTAGCAAGGGTATCTTAAACCATATCCTGATACGAGATACCACATACTTGATTTTGAACGACAACAATGTCGCATGGTGCAAAAAAGAAATGTTCAACAAAAGACATTTATCCTTAAGCAGTGTCATGGAGAGGACATTTGGCGTTTAGAAGAAAAAATGACTTATACTTAGTGATATGTCATCTTACTCGTTAGATGTGATTGTGAATGTCATGATGGCTCAGTTACATCATTCCCGCAACAACATCTACTTTTGTAGGGAGGACAAAGATCATGAATATGTCCCTGTTGAGGCATATGAGTATCAACTTGGACAGTCTTTATCACAGGCCGAAATGTTGCTCCCGAGATCTGCACTAAAGACATGGAAGGTGCAAGCGAGAAGACAGAGTTGAGAGAATGAATTACAAATGTGATAGTTGGAGAGTGTTTTGACGGAATGTTAGTTTTTATCATTTTATTAATTATAATGGTTGTTGAAGACATTCACTAGTTATTGTGCTTGTATGTTATATAGTTTATTTTTATTTATGTTCCTTATACTTTTGATATTTACTATTTTAATTTTTTACGCAATTTGTATGTGTTTTTTTTTTCTTTTTTTTTCTTTTGGTGGGGTTTGGAGGCTATGATGAGACATTTAACTATATGTGTTCTTTTGGATAGCTGTATATTGCTATTGGTTGGTATCACACGTGAAAATCTAATGAAAGCAACCAACTTCTTCTTTTTTTTTGGTGTAACGGTTTTTTAGGTTCTTTTGGATGGTCTTTTTTTTATGATATGCATATATGACACACATGACATTGGTATTATGTGGGTTAAAGACAACTAAGAAATTTTTTTATAAGTTAGGTTTTCTTCTTATAGTGACATATTCGTTAGTTTGTATACTGAGTTCTATGAGACCTCATAAGTGCATAAAATTATTATTATCATATTATTAATTGTTATTTTAATAGTTTTTTTTTTAATTTAGTAGTCATATTACTCATTGTTAAGTGAGTGTCTATCTATATTTTGTAATGTTCTGCACTGAATATTTTCTTTTAAAGTATAGAATGTACTGGTATGAACAGTTCTGTTGTAAACAACATTAATATACAGGAGTAGAATAGTCATTTGTCCAGAAACAATTGCAGCACCGTTGTTTTCAAACTGCAAAAAATAAACTGACATTCAGCTTGCCCGTAACAACATCTGCGCAACAGTTTTCCGTGACAGCTGTTACGCAACAACTTATTATTAAGCTGCAGCTGTCCCGAACAAACCCTTAGCTCATTCAAACCAAATTGACCCATATAAGGCACATTGAGTCAAACACAACCAAACTAAGCAAACTTATTAAGTTCTTATTGGTCCACCTAGGGGTGAGCATTTGGTCAGTTCAGATGGTTTGGTTTTCAAATTAGGCAAACCGACTTCAACCAAAATTCAAAGTCCAAACTACCGAACCAAACAACATTTTGATAAAACCGAACCAGTCAAACTAAATTTTACTTCGGTTTAAACAATTTAGCTTTACATAAATCGAATTATAGTTTAAATGTATAAGAGAAAATGAAAGTTATTAAGCGAGGATTATGTAATGTTGATAACTAAAAAATTTTATTTATAAGCATTGCAAGGAAGATTTATCTAGAAAAAATTCGGTCTTCACTTCATTTAGTTTAAGAAGAAGTAAAACTGAACCTTAAACTGAAAACCAAATTTCAATATTTTTAAAATCATAACTGAAGTTTTTTAAAAAACCGAACCGAATCAACTAAATTGACTCGGTTGGGTTTGGTTTTTGGATTTAAACCAAATAATTCATACCTATAGGCCCACCCAAATGAGCTTGACCCAATGTAAACACTACTTGAGTTGTAACAATTATGTCCAAATTTGTTATTCTTATACCATGTTACCTTGGAAGAGTGACATCCTACTCTTAGTTTGATTAAATATTGATATACTGCGGCTACTTATTCCAAAATTTTAATTTGTTTTAAAAATAGGATTCAAACTAATTATGATTATAGAATTATTAAAATTATTTTAGTTTTCTTTGTTAGTCATAATTATATTAACTATAAGCATTAAATTATCAAGTTAATAATTATTATTCGGAACTTAACTAATTAATTGTCAATTTTTATTTTATTTTAATTATTTACTATAAGATAATGTCTTAATTATTCTTTAGCAAAATACTAAAGTTATTAACTAATTTTTTTAGTTTAATCTAATCAAATAACATTAATGTTAATTTAATTAAGTAAACATTTTTAAATTTTTTAACTTTAATCATTAACAATAATCGACTTTTTTTATAAATTTTAATTACACCAATTAAATTATAATTAAAATAATATAACATTTATTTATTTATCTATTATAAATTTTTAAATTTAATTAAACATAATTTTTTTACTCAAATTAGGCCTTAAGAACTATCACTTATTTAATTAACTATACTTTAATTGAGGCGCATTTACCTACATGCCACTCCATTCCTATTTATTTGCAAATCCAAAACCTAAACTTTATTTTTACAATTATACCACCCAAATCTTTCGTACCATATAAAAAATATCACATTTTATAATTACAAAAAAGATGATATATGCATATATGTAAAAATGAAAGTTCAGGTATTAAATACATAGGAATTGAGTGGCTTGAGTGTAAAATCTTCCTTTAATTAATTAATACCAACGGGCGTCTTCCCCTTCCTTTCGCTCCCTTTCCTCCTCTCTTCCGCTTACTTTCTTCCTCTCGCACGCCAATCACTCGACCAAACGCGGAGGTAGCGACGGGAGCTTTCTGGCAGCATCAACTGGATTGAGGCAGCGTGAAACCCTCGTCTTTCCCCCCTTTGCTCCCACCCGAAACCCTAGAGGAAAACGAAGAGAGGAATTCGGACGGGTGTTTGCTGGCGAAGGTATTGAATGCATTCTCTTCCCTAACCCGTTAAATTCTTGGAAATCTTGGTTTCCTAAATCCAGGATTTAGTCGGAAGGAGATTTATTTAAATTTCTTGTGATTTAAAATACATATTTCGACCGGTTGGTAGGATTTACGCTAAATCCTGTGTAAGTTCAAGTTAAATCGAGCTACGCATCCGGGTGCATGTGTGAGCTAAAAAAAGGGGAGCATTCAAACAGCCCTTTAATCTTGAGTAGGAGGGAGAAACAGGAGTGAGCACAGCTGTATGATTTACTCACCTGTTTGGCAAGATTTAAACAAAAGGTTGACTAATTCTTAGTTAAAATTTGTAAACCCCCAATGAAAGGTTGGTAGAGCCGTTGGAGCTATTGAAGCGGACCAGGTGTTCGTCACTAATAGGCAACATGGATGCCGCTGCGAATGGAATTGTCAGTGAAAGGTGCCGGCGATGGGGCTGGGTGGCGGCTGCTCTGTTTGCAGTCCTCCTGGCTACGACAGTGATTCCAAGGCAAACCTTCTTTAGAAATTCAAAGAAGGCCTGCGAGTTAGTGGTGCTTTTTCTGGAGACTTTCTTGAATTAGTTCAGATTTGCTTCATTTTATTATTGTAATCTTGATCGGGAAAATTGGTTTGCAGGACTCTAGAAAGTATAAGGGCATCGTGGAAGACTGTGCTTGTGGTTATGAAATTGTGGATTCTCTCAACGAGAAGGTGTTGCATCCCATTCTACAGGAGCTAGTCGCCACACCCTTCTTCCGGTATTTCAAGGTAATTCTTTTGACTCAAGTTTTTTTTTTATTTTTTTTTATATCATATTTTTATGTTGATTTGTTGCTATTTTTGGGAGTTCTTTATGATAAAAATGGCTGTTTATGTTTATTTTGTAGTTTAGGGCTTAAAAATGTTGAATTGAGCTTTCACTTGTTGGGGAGGTTTATTGGTGGATTTAACTTAAATCATCACAAATGTTTATTTGGGACATTTTAAATCCTCTGACTTACAAAATCTGGTTTTCACCCATTTTCAATGTCAATCTTAGATATAATAAATATGATTGTAATGCGGATTTATTAGGATTTAGCAGAGAGAAGCAACAAAGGGGGAGAAATGGGAATGACTGCTCGCTTGCAAGCATCTATCATGACTTCTAATCTTGCTAACAAATGCCAACGCTGCTTTTCACTGTGAGGAAGACAATGAACACAACTTCTTCGTCTAGGGTTTTAGGTAGGAGAGGATTTGGGAGAGGAATAGAAGGGTTTCAAATCAGGCATCAATTATAGAGAAATATTAAACCCAATTAGTTAATTATATTAAATTAGAGTATTTTGGTCATTAATTATAGAGAAATTTAAATAAGGTAAATTAAATTATTTTTCATGTAATTTGTTTAACTAAAAAAATTAATTTTTTGATGAAATTTATAATTTATTAAAAAATAATATATAAAAATAGTTTTTTATAAAAATTATTTCCGATTTAATTCAATGAAGTTGATGTTATTATTTTAATTAGTTTAAATTACTCATTAATTAAGGCTTAATTAGTATATATTAAAGTACTATTTATTATTTAATTAGTTTAGTCGAATTATAATTAATAATTAGTTAAATAAGTAAATAATTAATTAATAATAATACAAATATTAAAGTATTAATTAATGATACACTTGGTATAGCAATTACAATTAATATAGAATTTACCAAATGAGTATTTTGTTGTGCTTGCTTAATATTTTTCAAACATTTTTGACAAATATTATTATTTACCTTCTAACTAAGTTTACAAACTTAAATCTTGAAATAATCTGTCAAACATTTTAACAAAATTTAAACCAGATTTAATAAATCTGAAACAATTGTTTATATTCAATCATTGCAGGTTTTATTAAATCCGGATTTATAGGATTTACTAGATTCTACTAAGCTAAATTTCGGAAGTTGCCAAACAGCCCCTTAGAGTATTTTGAATATGTGAATGAAGCAAGTGGATATTGTTTTGTTAATCTTTACCTTGAACTTTTTAATGATTCACGAATGTTAGAAATAAAAAAAACATTGATGATGATGTTCCAATTGTATGGAGCTTCATATAAATCAGGTGCAACTATTATCACATAATTAAGAGGATGGCATGATAGACTAAATAAAAACAAACGAAAATGTCTCAAATGTAGATAATAAAATCCAATCAAATATATTTTTTTACCCTTCAAGCATCCATATTTATTACAAAATGAAAATGTTAGGAATCTATTTCTCTGAGCTTCACTAATTTTTTTTTTTTTTTTCGTGGATTTCTCTGAGCTTCACTAATCTAATTTTTTTTTTTTTTTCGTGGTGAATATTATGTATTCAATACTTCTTAGGATAATCTAGACATAGTTTTTTTTTAATTATCTTTTTAATAGCCAGTTAAAGTGCGAAGTTCAATAACTTTAGAGGGAACGCTACTATTTACGTACACTTCCAAACGACATGCTTATCCGTGTTAGACATGTGTCAGATACATGCATGGCTCATACATGCCTCAACACATCTTTGCTACTTTAGAATTTGTGTCAATATTTTTTAGTTTGAAATTGGACTTCGACAGTTACCAAACAAGGCAGGGACGATAAACAGGTGTGATATTGGCAAGAAAAAAATCAAAATAGCTGAAATTAGAATTGAAACTTGCAATGGAAATAATACCCATAATATTTTGTATGCTAGTCGCCAGAGTCATCCTCAATACAACAGTGTAGTCCCCTTTTCATTTTGCATCTCCACCTCTTCATTTAAATGAAATCACCTCACTTCTCCACTTCTTTGGCAATCATCACGCGTCTCTACCTTTTCCTCTTTAACACCTGTTTTTACCAGGCTATATGAATTGGAGTTTTCGTATTCCTAGGAATTTTGTATCAGAAGTTTTCATGCTATTCGTATATTTTTATTTTCTTTTCTGACAGTTCTTGCAAATTGCTAATCGTGCACTTATTTCATTTTCTTATTATAAATTCTCGCTTTTAGAAAAGAAGTTCTTTTTATAAATCTAGGATATCTTTCAACCTTGGACAGGTTAAATTGTGGTGTGATTGCCCATTTTGGCCTGATGATGGGATGTGTCGTCTTCGTGATTGTAGTGTTTGCGAGTGTCCTGATAATGAGTTCCCAGAGCCATTCAAGCAGCCCTTTGTAGGGCTTTCAACCGATGATCTCATTTGTCAGGAGGGGAAACCAGAAGCTGTTGTGGACCGCTCACTTGATCGAAAAGCTTTTAGAGGGTGGGTCGAGATTGACAATCCATGGACAAATGATAATGAAACAGATAATGGTAATTTATCACAGCACCATGTCATTTATTTTTTTGGGAAATTTGCATACCTACACAATTTTAATGCATTTACTTATCTTACACCTAAACTTTCATATTTACGTAAGCACTTAGGTGCTTTTAATCTATGCATGCACGTGTATTTGACTTTTAAAAAGAGATAACAGTGCTATTTTTGATGTGATATTAAATATTTGAGTGTAATTGTG
Source organism: Phalaenopsis equestris (assembly GCF_001263595.1). NCBI lineage: Eukaryota > Viridiplantae > Streptophyta > Magnoliopsida > Asparagales > Orchidaceae > Phalaenopsis > Phalaenopsis equestris. The sequence goes on along the minus strand of NW_018165012.1, from coordinate 1,206,720 downwards.
TAAATATGAATGTTTAGGTGTGAAATATGTAAATACATAAGCATTGTGTGCTATTTATGTAAATGCCCCCCTTTTTTAGGATTTCTATTATTATCATGGCTTTTCTAGTATGAAGATTTTTTTCTGTTTTATTCTTTGGCAGCTGAGATGACATATGTGAACCTCCAGCTAAACCCTGAACGCTACACCGGTTATGTAGGCCCGGCAGCTAGAAGGATATGGGATGCTATTTACACTGAAAACTGCCCAAAATGTGAGTTCTATGCAATTTGTGCTGGTGTATATTATCATTCTTCAACATTTTTTAAACTTATGTCATGAAAAATATTTGGACATTGTTTGAATGATAAGCTCTGTGCATGTATACAAACATATCTTTACTCGTTATGAATATCAAAGTAAATTTATTTTATTGATATGAAGGAGGAAATCACACAAATTTTGAATTCTTGTCACTGTAATTAAGATTAATTTTGGTGCATCGATAATTGGCTTTGATTTTTAAGCTTGTAATACATGTAGGGAAGTAGAAAATCGTGCTCACTCTCTCTCTTTAAATAGAGGCCTAACTCATGCAAATTAGTGGGGAAGTTCTTTGGAGAAGATAACTTTAGAAGTTTCTTAGCTGTTTTGGTTCTTTTCTGCAGCTGGAGGAATGTAGTTAGGACATTAAGGGATCACTATATTAGACTGTTAGTTTGTCAGCGTATTCATCTTTGTTTTTTTCTTAATTTCTTGAAAATGAAAATTGTACATATTAGGTCAATGCAACATAGATCAAGTTGAAGTATATGGTAGTTGAACCAATCACCTTACAAAGTTTGTGTATCCTGTCTATTGTATTTTGCTAGAAAATTATTTAATTCATTTGCAGGGATTTCATTTAAATACGAATACTTTTATTCAATCTTTTATTTGTCTTTTACCTTATGTATTACAATATTATTTTTCATTACTTTTTTGACAAATATTTATACACCATGTTTCTGTCTTCCACTCTGATATGTGACCATTCTATCACTTGTATATTTGTTCCTACATTTTTTTGGTACGCTTTGTTTGGCATATTTTTTTTGTGGAATTTTTTTTCTTACAGAAAGTATTAAGTAATGGAAGGATTTCTTCAGGTTATCTCTCCAAACTAGATTTTTTTCCCCCATTATATTCCATCTTAGTTGAGTGAAATTTCCTTTTATTAACACAAGCTTTACTTGTGCCAACATAATCTCTCTGCGGCTGCTTAAAGTTAAGAAAAAAAAAGAAAAAAAATTGATGTTTGCTTTCTTAAAATGAACAGCCATTGGCAAGGCTTGAGCTATGTGGAGAAAATACTATAATGTTGTTTATTTTGTATTATGCATAAAAAATTTTAATACTATTATTCCTTAGTATTGACTTTTGTTCTTTGCTTGTACGTTCCTTAGATTCTTCTGGAGAAATTTGCCCAGAGAAAAGAATTTTGCTTAAGTTGATTTCTGGATTACATGCTTCGATATCCGTGCACATTGCTTCTGATTATCTCCTTGATGAAGCTACAAATATGGTTCTTCTCTTAACTTAAGCTCATTGATTAGTATATATTACTTTGAAATCTACTCATTTGCATTATTGCAGTGGGGCCAAAATTTGGAGCTGTTGTATGATCGAGTTTTGAGATACCCAGATCGTGTCAGAAACTTGTATTTTACATTTTTGTTTGTTCTTCGTGCTGTAACTAAGGTAATTTTTTTTCATAGATGTTCTCCTAATTGATAGGCTCATATGGGGTCGCATTTGTGATATATTTCATAAAATTACATTCATTCTTTTAGGTGTTTTATGTCTACATCTTTATTGCCTGATCTATGGCTTCTCTGAGATATATCAGCGGACTATGCTTATGACATCTTGTTATGCCTCCTCCTATCCAAATAAAAATGAGAAACCTTAAAAAAAATGAAACCTATATTATATATATTTATATATATATATATATTGTCTTTTGATATGTGCCTTTTATGTTAAAATTTTTTAGTATTTGCTAATAGTGGGTATTTTGGCAATATGAGATTCTGCCCTTAGCTTTTTTGCTCTTTAAGATGCTTTCTCATGCTCCTGCATATTTTCTTTTATTTTCTTCATAAACTGTACAAAATTTATTTTTCATTCAACAAATTGTGATATTATATGTTAAATTTTTTTACAATTAAAAAATCTCAGGCTGCAGATTATTTAGAACAAGCAGAGTATAGCACAGGCAATCCGGATGAAGACTTGAAAACTCGGTCTCTAGTTAGGCAAATTGTTTACAATCCAGAGCTACGGGCCGCTTGCCCAGTGCCTTATGATGAAGCCAAGTTATGGCAAAATGAAAGTGGTCCTGAACTAATGCAGCAAATTCAGAAGCAATTCAGAAACATCAGGCACGCCTCTAAATATCTTTGATTATATCTGGTTCCTGAATTAACGAACTCTCGCATGTTTGACATTACTTTACTGAATCATAAAAGCACCTAAACATCTTTTATTTTTAAACATTCCGCAGTGCACTGATGGATTGTGTTGGATGTGAGAAATGCCGCTTATGGGGAAAGCTTCAAGTTCTTGGTCTTGGAACAGCATTGAAGATCCTTTTCTCTGTTAATGGCCAGAACCATGCAAATCAGCCGGTATACCTACTTTTCTATAATTTTATCTTTAATGTTTTGATGCATTAAGTGTTGGGATTTTAGTGGAGCTTGATTAAAACGGCGAAAGTGGAAAAGATTGAAGAATAGAAACGAAGATCAATGCACAAGAATTTTATATAGAGAGAAAGTGTTAAAATGATCCAATAATTTTGCAGGGAGTCTACAAAAGTGTCAATATTGTCCCCAGACATTTTAAGAGGGTCTAAAATAGTCCTTGATGGGAACTTTTTCATTTCATAAAAAATTTAAGGGGACTAATTTCGCACTTTCAGTCTTTCGTAGACTCGGGGATTAAAATAAACCCATGTAAATATTCAGGGGATCATTTTGGAACTTTATTCATTATATATATATATTCCTAATTAATGGCTACATCCTGGCGCCGTTGCAACAAATTTCATAATGCTTTTGGTTGTCCAGAGTTTCATCTGTTTTATATTTTGATTAGTTTAAACCAGTGGATAACTAAGCACGCCTTAGGAAAAAAGAACATTTCTGATAGCAACACTTTTAGGCCAAGATCCTATCCATGAATTGGATTAGCTTAATTGTCATTGGTCAAACGTCTAATTATAGCCAGCGGGGTAGGCTCGAGCTAGCATGATTGCATTGATGTAGTTATAAGTAGAGGACCCATAGAAATGGAAATTATTTTGAGGTGACAATATTGGGATTGAGAAAAGTGTTAAAATGGTCCCATGACTCTTTGCATGTGATCATTTTAATCCTAGAATTTTTATACTTGCCAATTTATCCCAAACTCTTTTAATATGGGTTAAAATAATCCTTAAGGTGGACTATTTCAGTTCCCATTATAAGTGTGTGGGGACTATTTTAGCACTTCTATAAATTTTGGGACTAAAATGATGCCATGTAAATAGTCATGGGACTATTTAGGCACTATACTCTTTTGGGTTTCTTAGATTGAAAACTCTTGTTACTAGCATATACTTCTGCTTTAAGACTGAATGATCAGATTGAGCTGATCTAGTAACTGCCAAAAATCAACACGAGTTCTCAACTACATAAGAAAATTTTGATAGCTGTTCAGATTTATGAATTTCCTTATGGTTGTAGAGCATGTTGGGTTGTTGAGCTGAAAGAAGACCATAAATAATTATTTTATCAAGACATGAACTCTTATCTTTGTTTTCTACCATACATATGGCAGTTACAGCTAACTATAGTTAATTAAGCAGTTTCACTACACTAATAAAAGTAAAAGTAGAGTTTTTTTCCTCTTTTTCTCTATTCAATTAATGATAGAGCAAATTTTATTCTTCATTTTGGTATTGAAACTTTCAGCGCAGCTCATAATTTGCCAAGATCTCTTATTTTGCTTCAGCTGCAGCTGCAACGGAATGAAGTCATTGCATTAGTGAATCTTCTGAACAGATTGTCAGAGTCTGTTAATTTTGTACATCAGATGGGTCCAGCTGCTGAGAACATAATGGAAAGAAGATCTTCCTCACCAGCTAGGAAGGTTCCCTTATAGCAAATTGAAGAACTGAAAAACATATACTTATGGTAATGCCTTTTGTTTAACCCTCAACTTTTATCCCACAGTAGCGTTCAGCAATTTTCACTTTCATATGTGACTTTTATTTGTATGTTATGCATTGATAAAATTTAAAGAGATTTTTTTTCCATTTATATATAATTTAGTATGTACTCACTATAATATATTTAAATATCAATTATCCAAGGATTTGGATGCATGGTATAAGATGTGTGGAGATGAGAACTTATACAACAACAACAACAATGCCTTAATCCCACTACGCGGGGTCGGCTACATGAATCCTTCTTCCCCATTGCGTCCTATTTAGTGTCATATTTTCATTTAGTTCTAATAAATTAAGATCATTTTTATACAATAAGCCCAAGTCTTCCTAAGTCTACCTCTGCCTTTCTTAACATAAGTAGAATCTAAAACATCTACTCTCCTAGTCGGATCATCAGATGGTCGATGCTTAATGTGACCAAACCATCTAAGGTGACTTTCTCTAATTTTGTCCGTCACGGGAAGCCACACCAACCCTATCACGGAGATATTCATTTCGCCTTTTGTCTCTAAGTGTAAAGCCACTCATCCACCTAATCATTCTCATCTCGACAACACTCTCTTTTAAATGCCAACATTTAGTGCCATAGAGCATTGCAAGTCTCACCACCATCTTATAAAATTTTCCTTCAGTCTAAGCGGTACTTTTCTATCACACAAAAGGCCCGAAACATTCCTCCACTTCAACCAACCAACTTGAATTCTACTATTAACATCTTCATCTATATCACCATTGCTTTGAATAACAGACCCAAGATATCTAAAACGTTCACATCTTTTAATAATTTGATCACCCAAAGTTACACTTCTGTCACTAGAGCTACTACTACTAAAATTATATTACATATATTCAGTTTTAGTTCTACACAAATAAAGGCCTTTAGACTCTAATGTAGACCTCCATAATACAAGCTTTTTCTGGGCTTTTTCTCTCGTCTTATCCATGAGAAGGATATCATCAACAAAAAGCATACACCAAGGTACATCCTCCTGTAAGTGTCCAGTAAGACCATCCATAACTAAAGCAAAAAGATATAGGCTT
>NW_018165012.1:1197814-1201168 GCF_001263595.1 Phalaenopsis equestris | reverse complement strand
GTAGACCTGCCCGGCATAAATCCAAATTGATTTTGAGAAATTTTTGTAATACGTCTTAACCTATGTTCAATTACCCTCTCCCATAATTTTAAAGTATGACACGTCAACTTAATTCCTCTATAATTTGCACACTCTTGTGCATCCCCTTTATTCTTAAAAATGGGGACCAAAATATTTTTCCTCCACTCCTCATGCATCTTTTTAGTTTTTAAAATAATATTAAAGAGTTTAGTCAGCCAATAAACTCTCAAGTCTCCTAAATATTTCCATATTTCAATTTGGATATCATCAGGTATAGGCTTTCCACCCTTGGTTTTCTTTAAAACCTCATCAACTTCTTTTTTACTAATGCGACAGTAAAAATGAAGAGTTTTATTATTATTAACGATATTAAGATCATTAAGGTCGATCATATTTTCAAAAACTTAATTAAAAGGTTTATCAAAATAGCTCACCCACCTATGTTGAATATCTTTTTTTAAGAAAAACACTTTTTGATTTTCATCTTTAATATACTTTACTTGAGTTAAATCTTTACTTTTCTTTTCTCTTTGTTTGACTAGTTTACACACATATTTTTCATCCTCCTTAGTATCTAATTTATTATAAAGATCTTTAAAAGCTAAATTTTTAGCGTCATATATTGTTCTTTTTAGACTTCCTGCGGGTCGTTAGATATTTTTCTCAGTTCTCTAAGCTTTTACAATTAAACAAATTTTTATAACACAACTTCTTATGTTTTATATTTTCTTGCACATTATTATTCCACCACCAACTATTTTTTTTTCAAAGAAACTTTTTTTTAATGCTCCAATTATATCTTTTGCTACTTGTTTAATAGTGTTTGTTACTTTATCCCACTTAACATTTGCATCCTTATGAACATCCCAAATTTTAAAATCTTGAATTTAACTCATAAAAATAATTTTATTTATGTCTCTTAGGTTCCTCTATCTAATTTTACGATGATGAGTCATAGTATTCTTTATTTACAACTCTTCATCTTAAAATCTAGAACTGATAAACGATGTTGGGTACTTAAATCCTCACTTGGAATGACCTTACAATCTTTATAATATTGACGATCTCTTCTTCTCATAAGAAAATAATCAGTTTGTGTTTTATTAGATCCATTCTTATAACTAATAAGATGTCCATATCTTTTTTTAATAAAATATTAGTAATAACAAAATCATACGCTAAAACAAAATCTAAAATAGCTCTACATTCTTCATTAGTTACTCTAAAACCATAGTCACCATGAATATTTCTAAAATCTTCTACACTCTACCGACATGTCCATTTAAATCTTCTTCAATAGATATCATTTGTATTAAGTCTTATAAGTCATTTCATACGCTAAAGCAAAATCTAAAATAGCTCAACTTTTTTCATTAGTCACTCCAAAACCATAGCCACCATTAATATTTCTAAAATCTTCTACCACTCTACCGACATGTCCATTTAAATCTCCTCCACTAAAAATTCTTTCTTCAAGAGGTATTATTTATATTAAGTCTTCTAAGTTATCCCAGAATTTATTTTTAGACCTATATCTAAACCTACTTGAAGAGCATAAGCATTTATAATATTAAAAATCTTACTATCAATGATAATCTTAAGAGCTATAATTCTATCTCCAACTCTATTAATTTTTACAACATTACCTTCAAACTCTTATCTATAATTACACCTACACCATTTTTAATGTGGCTCTTACCAGAATACCAAAGTTTAAGACCTAAGTTATCAATCTCGTTATTTTTTTCTCCAGCCCATTTAGTTTCTTGAATACATAAGATATTAATCTTTCTATGAATCATAATATCAACTAATTCCTTTAATTTACCATTAAGAGAACTTATATTCCAAGATCTTATTCTGATATTAATTTCATTAGTTTTATGGATTAACTTTTTAACCCGCATCCATTCGTAATGTGAGAACCCTTGCTTATTTGATACTACACCCGGACGTCGGTGTAGTGTCAAATATCATTCTAAAATAGTAAAGTGTAAAAATAGTCCCGATCTATTTACATCTAATATTTTTAGTCCCATAGTTTAAAGCAATGCTAAAATAATTCCGAGACTATTTAAATTAGGGCTGAAATAGTCTTCATGAAGAACCATTCAAGCTCAATTTTAAAATATTCAAAGATTATTTTTGCACTTTTATAAACTCCTGCACTAAAACAACTCGATTTAACAAGTTCAGGACTATTTTGGCACTTCAATCAATTCTAAAATGATAATAATCTAAAAATATATGATGAAGTTTTGTTATCGTAGGATAATTATTATCCCATGTAATTTTATTTTTGCATGTGCAACTTGTTATGTTTTTCAAATTCAAGATCATGATGTTGATTATAATCTACATTATGAGAATTGCATGCTGATTGAACTTCCTGTTTTCGTTTGTTTTTCTCTCTTTTATTTTTAAAGGAGTCGTCAGCTTGTCGATTGTCGTATACTTCCCCTATCCGAATAAATCTCCCTCCCGAACCATATCAATGATTCAAAGAGGAGATGAATCGAATAAAAAAGGACATACGACAAACAATCGGGGAGAGCCTACGTGCGGTAAACCTCGCAATGATAGGTTAAGAGTGTCCTCCCAAACAAGATCGGGCGAAAACACCTTAAACCGATATCCGCGAAAGAATACATACGTAGACTACCCATAACCAGAGATTCAGGTGTAGGTGTCTGTTCTGGGGTCAAGAGCACTCCCAAGGGGACGTATCCCACTTGGTTAATTACATCTTGGTGGGGGGGTACCCAAGAATACTCTCGATAAAAGGAGTTTCACTTACCTGAAAAATGACAACTAGCACGGGGTCGTCAAGGGAGGTTATCCCGCAGTGGGAATGTCCTGATGCTTCTAAGCTCTCGCTAAACCACGGGGCGAGAAGTGAGTCTCTCGTGGTTCCCATATGGATAACATACTCATCAGCATACAGAACCTACGAAATAACTGTGTCATCCCAACGAGAAGTCCCGATACGTCAAAACACATCCAAACCGTGAGGGCAGAGGACAAATCGTCGTATCCCAAACGGGCGACAGCTCATCGGTCATCGGACCGCTGGGATGATTCCAACGAAGGCAAAAGAAAAGACAAGGCTCAACTGAGGTGGTCAAAAAATTGGCAAGGATAGTCCTAAGAGGTAGAGGTAACTGGGTCGGGGTACCACAACCCGTCATTCACAGCTACTAGGACCCTAAGTCTACCTGGTCGTGAAGGTAGTCGACCCAACACGACCTGGGATCCCCGGTCAGCAATCCGTGAATTGCGTCGTCCACGGGAACTCCGGTAGCCCTAAGGTCAAAGGAACAAAACTCTATCCTA
>NW_018165012.1:1191294-1192929 GCF_001263595.1 Phalaenopsis equestris | reverse complement strand
CTAGGGTTCGCGAACGTTCCGGGCGGTGGCTGCGATGGGTTGCGATCGGGAGATATGGAAGAGAGATGGCGTGGGTTTTTTTGATTATATATATATAAAAAATAATAATTATATTATTATAATTATGTTCGTGTATTCTTCACCCGTATACGTCCTCGCGGCGAAGTGTACGTCCTTGGCTAAAATCGACGTTCCGTACACACTGGCGTGGTCCGTTTCGTCATTCGGGGTCGTTTGGGCCACTTCTTTGACTATCGTGTCCAAAACGATAATTCGCGCATTTTTACCCCGCCCGCGAAGTCGTAGTGAAGTGGACATCCCCCGTAAGTAAAATCGACGTTCCAGACACAGTGGCGGCGTCCATTTCATCATCCAGGGTCATCTAGACAACTTCGCCGACAAACGGGTCAATTTGAGCCAAAATAGCGCGCGACGCACCACATAATATTTTTTTGCCCCGATCGGAGTCGTTCGACGTTTCAAATGCCGACCAGCCTTCAACTGAGCGAAAGTCATAGCCTAGCAAAACGACCCTGACTACGTGCCCCTCAACACACGTCAAAAAAGTATCGGGTAAGTGTCTCGAGCCACTAGACGCTGCGGACGGACCGCAGATCATCTTAAGCCGTGCAAGTGGACACTCTACACTCGTGACATCAAAAATTGATGCCAACAAAGGACCCCCAACAAGTGTGCTGCGCAGTCAAGGCATAGTACACTTGTTGAAAGATGCTCAATTTTTGGTCAGGCCCAGGTTAGTAATGAAGCTACACAGCCTAAGCGATCAAAAAGAGCCAAGTACCCTAGGAAGCTAAAGCCACGAGAGCCAAATCCACTTCTAGGGGGATGGGGAGGAATGCACATGCGACTTATATCCATCCCGACAATGGGTTCAGAGGCCATAGAGGCGTGACCCAGAAAAGTGGTTCAGAAGCCGTAGAGGCGTGACCACGCCCGGTAGGTTCAGGGGTCGTCTAGAAATGACCTACGAATAAGTTCAGGGGTCGTAGAAGCATGACTCAACATTGTCATGACTCAACATTGTGGTGCAGGGGCCGTAAAGGCGTAACCACAAAGAAAAACAGGTTCAGAGGCCACGGAGGAATGACCTAGGGGTGAGTTCAGAGGTCATAGACACGTGACTCAACTCGGTGGTTCAGGGGCCACAGGGGCATGATCACAAAACACCCTCGAATGCCTGCGCTTCGTCAATGAGGACTGTTGGGCTACACGTCGCTCATGTATAGAAAGCAAGGTTGGCTATGAAGCCGCCCGTCACTTTAATGAGGAATGCCATGGGGACTTATATCGCTCACTAAGTGGTAACAGGTTGACTAGATCGAGAGGAATTCCGTAAAGTTCACTTCTGAGGACTAGTCCGCGTTGATCAGGTAGGAAGGAGAGTTAAGGAACTTCGATCCCTCCTGCGAACTGATTGAGGTGCGTACCTCAACACCCGCGCTCCATCAATGAGGACTGTCATGTGGACTTTACGTCGCTCATGAGAGGAAGGAAGGTTGGCTAGGAAGCCTCCTGTCACTTTAATGAGGAATGCCATGGGGCCTCACATCGCTCACTAAGCGGTAACAGGTTGACTAGATCGAAAGGAGAATACCAACGGACTTCGGCTCTCCT
>NW_018165012.1:1189581-1191138 GCF_001263595.1 Phalaenopsis equestris | reverse complement strand
AAATGTCAAAAGACAAGATGTCCTCATAACAGAGCAGACTCTACAGTCGTATAGCTCGAGGCACATCGTAGTATATGGCTATGGAGCCAACGGGCCGTCATGAGACGAGCCACCCTCATAAAAGAACCGACTAGGACGTCATGAAGTTCGAGAGGCATAACATGCTAGATGGACAAAGCAGTCTAGCAATCTGAGATGGGTCGGTGAGGCCGAGCCAAGCAATCCCCACCATGCGCGACGACGCGATATGTGGCGATAAAGCCTAACACGTCTAGAAACGAGATGTTCTCGTAGTATGGCTGAGTAGTACATTGTATGGATTGAGTAACATTAAAACATACGACTATGGAGCCAAAGACTTGTCATGAGACAAGGCATCCCCATGAAAGCTCTGATTAGAACGTCTCATGGTTCTAGAAGTGTCAGATGTCGGACATATGAAGTAAGCCAATTCACATAGAATGAGCTCCTTTTTTTTTTTTGACGCGGTGACTAAAGCAGCCCATACCGCGGGGAAGAAAAGGGTGGGGTTGGATCACCGATATCTCTTCCACGTGAATGTATAGCCTTTAAGCTAAACTACCTTGATAAGACGATTTCAACTGCACCCATTCAAAGTGAGTGGCACAAACATGCGTTCCACATTCATAAGGATGGACATGACGTGTATGTCAACCATACTCTCGTTGAGCGGGAGCAATAGTCTTCGGACCCTACGTAGGGCGGATCAACGGAAGGCAATGTGAGAAAAAGGCGAGGCTTTTCTCATAAAAATTGGTGGTCACACCAGGTATAAGCTGCCTGTAGGACTTCCACTTTGCCTGAATTGCGAGCCAACAATTAAATTAAGAGAAACGCAAGATTTCTTCTACTAAAAGTTGTTGTGAATTACGAATGATATATTGGCACATGCAAGGGCATCATCACAAGCAGTCCATCTAATGAAAATCTTAACAAAACACACATTCTTTAATGCTTCGTAAATGTAGATTACAAAGTGCATGTGCTTAAAGATAATTTCCTATCAAAGTATAATAAGTACAAACAATAGAGACTAGGCAAAATATTTCTTCAAGTATCGCCCGTTGATAGGAGGCATCGGGTGAGACCCTTCTGCGTCAATCAACAAGTAAGCTCCTCCTTCATAAACTTTGTCGATCACGAAAGGTCCTTCCCAAGTGGGTTCAAACTTGCCATGCCTTTGACGATGAGACACGATTGGGCGGCGTAGAACCAACACCAAATCTCCAGCTATAAAGGTTCTTGGTCTCACTAATCTGTCATGAGCTCTGGCCATGCGAGAGCGGTACAACTCAAGGTTTTGTTGAGCCTGCAGTCTAAGCCCTTCGAGGCTATCAAGCTCTTCCAGCCTCAGTCAAAAGTTTTCATTGCTGGTGATGTTGTTGCTTATAGCGACCCGCAATGAAGGCAATTCAACTTCCAAAGGAAGGACTGCTTCGGATCCAAATGTCAAAGCGAAAGGGGTAGAGCCGGTGGGAGTATGATATATACGCCCACAACGCCTCGTATAGTCTCTCATGCCATTCCTTCTTGTTA
>NW_018165012.1:1187644-1189481 GCF_001263595.1 Phalaenopsis equestris | reverse complement strand
AATTTAATTCACTATGATTGTCATGGCCACAGCTTCGCTTTATAACTGATTTCAATTATTTACTATAAATTTTCTTAAGGACATATCATCATTCCTAATTTGGGGATCGAAAGTGAGTCCAAATGTGTAACTTTTCTACATTATTTACTTTGGTGCTCCCCCACTGCTAGTTTTCCATACTTGGGTTATAAGTGCTTCGACTTGAGTTTAGATAGGCAATCTAGCTTGGATCATAGGTGTTGGAATAGAGGTGATTGAAATTAGCTCTTATGACGTCCAAGAAAGTGGTGTTAGAATCACTTATCACTAGGTAAGGATCTTAAGTTTTCTACTCTCCTCGACATGTCAGTAATTTGTGAGGCTGAGTTAGTCAATACCTATGTTTAATGCCCACAATGCTTTCGGATATCCATTGAAATTTGTTTGTAGTATTTACCTGAGTCATTGAGTAGGCTTTTTTAAATAATTTACACATAAGGGACCACTAGCTACAAAATCTACAATAAACCTCGAAAATCCCATGAACCCATTATAAAAAAATTATAAAATCTTTAGATAGACACGTTATTATGTTGGAAATCTCTACTAAATTTTTTGAACCTTTACAAAGTTTAATAAATTTTCTCTTTCTTAAATTGGTTGAAGAACAAGATGTCTTTCCTAAGTTTTCTACTGTTGAAGAGAGGAAAATATTAAGCTAGGAATTTTTGGGCTGGGTTGCTTCAAAGAGAAATTGATCCTAGTGCTTAAGAGTATAACCATCTTTTGTCCTCATCACTAAATGAGAAAGAAAAAATTTAATCTAACAACATTTATGGAGACATCGCCAGACATGAGGTTTCACACAATTCTATGGAACTAGCTAAATAGAGTTATGATATTTTATGGATGAGCTCCCAAATGGGTTGGCTAACTCATTATAATATGCTAAAGCTTTAGTTCAAATATATGGGCTTCTAATAGAAGGAGTTTAAGACTCATGCGAATTCTGAATAGTGATGGGATAATATACACTTTAAGGGACTTCATGTGATTATTTTGAGGATTTGCCATCTATAAGTGTAACTCTTGCAGTTTTTTTTGTTCTTTTGAGTTATCTAAAGATTTGATCAAATTCCATATTTTGTGCAAAAGTTCACCTAAGCTGTCCCTATGAGGCAATGATGCGTGTGCAAAGGGTGTTTCTATCCTAACACAGGAAAAGAGACATTAAGCTCGAAACATAAGAAAGAAAAATAGAGGAACATACAACTAAAAGAAAATATGCAAGGATTAGTTTTTTCTAGCATTTATGCCTGTTTGGAATCTGCAAAAAAGCATGAAAATTCACATACAAATACAACATAATAAGGCAAAATAAATAAATAAATAATAAAAAAAAGGTTCAAACCTAAACTCTATGTTGTTTAACTAAAATTCTTCTAAAGTTCAAAAAACTTTTAACTTATTTCCTCGGTAATGCCACAAAAAACTTGATGCCTTGAATTTCTACAAGGCAAGTTAGTTAATCATGCAAGTATAAATATTGATCAAGTAATCTACAGAATTTAAGTCTGTAAATCGATTCCACAAGAAAAGTGTCAAAAATATCTCAAATAGAGAAAATTCTAGTTTATTAGATAACAAAGCTTTATTTAAGGTTCAGTTTGCAAATAAGAAAATTTCTAATTTCTTAATGAAGAAAGAGAAAGCTAAACTAGGTTATGCGAAGTTTTTTTTTTATATGAGAGGTTCATACTCAGGTGACATTGGTTGAGTAATTTTTTGAAGTTTTCCAATGAAGCACACGATATTATTGACAACAAGGAAAATATACACCTTAGCTTATGTTTAGGTC
>NW_018165012.1:1179222-1186200 GCF_001263595.1 Phalaenopsis equestris | reverse complement strand
TTTGAATTTGGAATATTTATTGCTTAAATGTGTCTCGAGAATCATGCTAGATTATAAAAAATTCCTGATCAAGCATCAATAGTGAGTGTAATATTTTTGATATGATATTAAAGATTTAAATGACACATGTAACTATGATATTTAGGTCTTAGAAGTGTAAATACATTAGAATTGATAAGGTCAAATTTGGTCTTGATGATAAATCTAATAACATTGTTATCATCGGAAGTTTTGTCGCCCTTTTTAAGACACAAAATTAAATTAAAAATAAATAGAAAAGTTAAATTGAGCGCTTTGAATTTGCAGCCATGTCCTGCCCAAAGCTGCGCGCAGGAGACTTTTAAAGGCATCTTATTTTGAATAAAATCACAAGAAAATTAAAAAAATAAATAAATAATCATATTGGTTTCCAGCTGAGTCGATGATAATATTAGCGTCAGAGGCTTAAAAATTAAAAATTATATTGCACGATGATTTTTAAACTTTATTTAATTATGATAATATATTTGGACTAGTTAGAGCTTTTGAGAGTTGAAAAAGTCAAACAGGATTTATCAAATTATGATAATTAATACTTCACCACATATTTCCATTTGATCAAGCTGAAAAATTATTCTGTCAGGACTCCTAACATAAAGAACCATTCGGAACCCAATGAAATCACGCCACATGGCGGTGACTAGAGAAAATAAAATAAAATCTGCCCGGTAACACAGAGGAATATTCCTCTCATATTTTTCAGGTGTTATTGTGTGTCATTCAAGTGTTATTGATGTGCTATTTTTTTATTATCACACCGGGAATATTCTTAGAACACAATAACACATGAATAACATATAATAATACATTAATAATACAGAATAAGATGAGGGAAATATTCCCGTGTTGTCGGGCTGATTTTTATTTTTTTTCTATCACCGTCACGTGGTGTGATTTTATTGGACTCTAAATGGTTCTCTATGTCAGGAGTCCTGACAGAATATGCGATCGATCAAGCAAGTATCTCAATGCATATTGAGATGGGACAACCTCTCTAAATCAAATTCTTGATCGTTTCAATCAGAATTCCAGAATTTAACTAAATTTATGGTTAATTATAACACATTTATGAGATTAACTCAACAATAACAAATATCATTCGACCAAATGTTATATCCCGCATTTGCGGCGCAATTGAACATTTTAAGATTTTAATTTTAGGATCAAATGATAATCATATCTTGAATTATTATATTGTAGTATTTCAACGAGATAAATCACAAGCAATCTGATGAAGATAACGCCCATATCTCAAAACTCTTCCAATTTTCATTATTCATATCTTATACAATTTGCCAATGTATTTAGTAAATATAAAAAAATGTTATCATTTGTAATATATGATAAAAGTTGTTGAAATATTTTAATTGACCAAGCTCAACGATTCTTTTCTTTTTAAAAGTTTCATATAAAAATTCCTTCTATGAAATCCTTATTTTATCTATGAGTTTGGATTTTTATACAAAGAACTGAATATTAATTTCTCATTTCACAATCAACAACTTTCTTACATATTATAATAGTAAATTATTCAAGATATTTTAGTATTTCAAAAAGCTAGAATGAGACTTCACATATCAAAATTTTAAATAATGGAAATTTAAATACATACCATACAATTCATATGTATTTATATATCTCACACCTAAGATTTTAGATTTAGACGTATCTCGCTTTAGTGTTATAAACTTATGCATGAAAAAAATTGTTTAACTTATAAAATGATAATAACAATAATAATTTTATTGTAATATTAAATATTTGAGTGTTGTGAGTATAAATATTAAAGTTTAGGTTTTAGGTAAGTAAAATTATATAATAATTGAATGGTATTTATGCGCAATTCATTGAAATAGACTTTATCAAAATACTAATATTTGAAGACCCAAAAGATTTTTTTTTTAGGTTTAAGATATATTGATCTTTCGTATGCCCTACATATCATAGTGAAGGAAACTTTATAAAAGATATAAGCGATATCAGAAAAAAATACTTGATTGAACGGAAATCTTAATGCAATAATTGATTTGAAAACTTTTAATATAGTATTTGGAATCATATGAACTCTGAGATTTAATAAAAATATAGTTGAACAAAGTCTCTTAAAAAGAATCCATTGATACCAAAAGTAATCATATCAAACCCCAAAAAAGCCAAATCAAACAATAAAAATGTGTTTGAAAACTTTAAGATAATATATGGGACATACGATCTCCACATATTACATGCTTTGAATCCAATCAATTGTCTTGTCAATGAGAGTATTCTGATGAATTTAATATCACTCAATTTTAAGTTCTCTATGACTCTTAAAAGGTGAATGATCAAAATCAATGAACTTAATATGAGTCATTCGAATAATGTTTCAAAATTTTGGCTAGAATAATCAAATCACATTGAATAATTATAAAAAGACATGCATTATATATAAAAAGGTAACTTAGACTTGAAATTAGAAAGAGAGTTTCAAGATTTTATGTTTTGAGCTCTCATCCCCATGGCCACTTCATCACACATATAAAGAGAACTTACAATTGAAATAAGAAAGATCTATTCAAGAATTTAAATTATTTTGAATAAAGATGCCCAAATATTTTGCCTAAATAATGTATAGAGCTACGTCCATTAGTTATTATAAAATTGAAGTTTTAATCGTCACTATTGACCTCACTTTTGGTTGAGGTATAGTTTTTACTCTTTAGTAGCCTAGAGTCTAGTCATAGAACTTTTCTAATAACTATTCCTAGAGGGCTAGAAAGGAACCCTCACCATTAAAAATTTCAAACTCTTCCTGCTCAACTTGAAGTTTCACATATTGGTGTTAATCTCTAGCACTTAGTAGGTGGGGTCAATATGGGGGAGCTCAAGATGAGTCCCCATAAGACTATTTCACCTTAGGGTCAACCCTCTGGTGGTGTGGTCTTGGTTACTCTCACTCACACACTTGCACAATACACTTCCACTCACTACCTTAAGCCCAAGCCTACCTAACTTTGACCCCCTTAGCCCTTTGGGAGACTCATGTAGATGGTCCCCTAAATCCATTAGCCGTAGGCTAGGGTTTAGCTAAAAATAGCGCATGGAGGACCCAAAGTAGGGAATTCTATTGGTCTATAGCTTAATTTGGGTAATTGACACTCCAATTTTGCCAAAATACCAAATTTAGCTTTTTGCCTCAAATCTACCTAGTTTACCAAATTGCCCTTGAACTCCAAAATTGGGCAAATTCCTTAAATTACCCATAATACCCAAATTTGTCCAAAAATAATTTCAAACCATTTTAAACTACCCAAATTGCCTAAAACATCTCAAAAGTTTCCAAAATTACCAAAATACCCCTCATTTGGCCAAAATTACCAAAATACCCTTGGAGACCCAAATTATCCCAAAACCTCCAAAATCACTTCAAATGTCCCCAAAATCAATTTGAAATACTCCATTGAGCTTAATTTGACCAATTTGACCAATTTTGACCAAAAGCCCCTAATTGCCTTTAAAGGCCCAAATCGCCCTAATTGACTCCCAATGTCCATCAATTTGATCCCAATTTCCCCCAGTTTCAATTATAAACTAAAATTCATAATGCCCAAGAATTATTGTGACTAAATCCAATCCCAATTGATCCACATTGGAATACAATTTCAACCAAAATCAAAAAGCCCCAAGTTGACCCAAAATCAAAATCTCACTCAATTGAACCCCCCCCAATCTATCCAATTACTCCAATTTTGTATCATATATTATTTACAAAATTTTCAAATAGCAAATTTAACCTTAAATTGGCCTTGATCAATCCTCAATTTCACCGAAAATCAACTTGAACGCAAAGCCCCCAATTTTGCCCCAAATTGACAATGTCCCCAAATTCAACCAAATTAAACCCCAAAACCCCAAAATTTCCACCCAATTAAAATCTAAAACTCTTCATGACAATCTTGAGGACCAATTTGAACCATCCATTGGGCCCTAGCCAAAATCTACCCCAACTCAAACCCAAGTCTAACCCAACACCCCCAAAATTAACCAAATGCCCAAATTCCTTCAAATAGAGCCTCTAAATCAATTCAAAATCACTCCAAAACTTTTCTAATGTTATCATATACATCATCGTGATCAATCAATTGAATCCAATGTTATGGCTAGCCCAACCCAAACCCAACTTTAAGCCAATTTGCCCAAAATTGAACCAATGCACCAAAATCGACCAAGCCATGCCAAATTGATCAAACTAAAGCTTTCTCGTGATGGAGCCGGACGAGCAGATAGAATAAAATGCACACTGATGAGGCAGCTATGTGGTTGGTGGTGTCAAATAGTGGAGCGCCGCGTGGAGACTTTGGAGCGGATGATAATGAGGTGGCGCCGCGTGAATAAGTAGAAAAATATGGATTTATTTGATTTATTCAAATCCTAGAACTTCAAAAATCCATATCTTTTCATATAAAAACTATAAAAATAAATTAAAAATAACCTTTTGCTCAGTGAAAAGAGGAAAGTAATGTGGAAAAAATAAAAACTATTTGTTTACTATTTGATTTTTAATTAATTAAATACTCCCTAGAGTATTTTATTCCTAGGGTATTTTATTTCATTATCACTAAGAATTGCTCACCATAGCTTGAAATTTTGAGGGTTTGTTCCTCATGACAAAGGCTATGTTCTCTGATTTTTCCAAGGTTAGAGGTCATCTTTGTACTCCTAACCCTAATTTTTTAGCTAAGATGGCTATTTTGGCTTAAATTAATTATATAAATTGAATTATCAATTGAAAAATTATGGGATAAATTTTAGTAGGTTTCCTATGATCAGAGAAGCTTAATAAGAATAAAATTATAAATTGCTAAAATATCAAGATTTGGAAGTTAATCAAAATCAAAATGATTTCTAAGTGATGGGCGTAAACTAGGGAGATGATGCTTCACTTATGATTAAGTCCACAATTAATGATGGCCTGATCTTTTAACCAAAATCCATATCACCGAAATTAAAATTCTAACATTTGATAATTTATCTCCCATTAGATTTATTAGGGGTATTGTAGTGATCTAGGCTCGATTCTAAAACTTGTTTGGTGGAATTTGAAAGATAATATGATTGATGATTAACACCGTCAAGCCCAACTTTAGTGGTGGGTATCAAAATCTTTAATGATTGGAACTTTTCTTAGGGGCATCCACCCACATAACCTTAAGTGAAATATTAATTGACTAATTGGGTACCCTGTCCTCAAGATGATTAAAATGCCAAATTTAACTAAGTAATAAGGTAATTTTAATTTGATATGGGATGATTAATGGAACAATATGATAAGTTCAAAATGAACTCAGATATTCCAAGAGATTTTTCAAACAGTTTGGGGTTTTTCTCTGAATTCATTAGAATCTATTGGATATTTTGAAGGTCAAATTGAACTTGCTATATTTTGTTCAAAAATTATCCATTAAGATTTTTCGAGACTCAACAAGTCATAGTTTTGGGTTTGTTAGATACACCTTCAACTATTCTTGTTTTAACATTCTGCAATATTATAATTATTTGTTTGTGTACCTTTCTTGCAAAATCAAAAAAACCATTTACATCAACATTTTCAAAAACCCAAAATAAATTGTTTCAAAGGTAACTATAAATCCTTTGAAATCTTACTAAACTTAAAAAGTCCTTTTGAATTTACGGGAGTCCCTCAGAGGAGGTAACCCACGATTGTTAACGAGATCTCCTTGATTTAAATGGGTTTTATAACTCGTTTAAGCTAAGTAAATTCAAAAGAAAATAGTGATACACGAACGAGAAAACCATGGGATCCTAACGGGTGTCGCTCTAATCAAATTTAACATTCCCCAAAATATTTAAATAACCATAATCTTAAATAACCATAATCTTAGGAAACATTTGATTTGACATCAGGACTTGACACATTAGAAAACTTAACTCGCCACGACGAGGAGCTTGGAGTTAGCATTGTGGGCAGCACGACTATCTTCAACAGGAAAACTTGTCTTCCCCAGCTAAACCAATCTTCCTTCCTTAGACATAAACAACAAAGCCATAGGTCTACGAGGTTGCTTGCTTATGCAACGTAAATCCTCACCTTCTGTATGGCTCTGCTATTTAGTATAAGCCCTAACTCGTTTTAGGATTTTGAGGTTGTTATCATCACGACCTAACTCCTCAAATCTTCCAGGCTATTTGTGTGATCATCTCACACGAATTAAGCCCTAATTAATAAAATTGGCAGGATGACACACATAATTTCTTCTTCCTTTGGATGCCAAAATAAAATGCTCTGAATTTGAGTCCTTCCCCTTTCACACCTCTTCGTCTGATCTCTTTGAAATATTCTTTCCTCTGGAATTATTAAATACAATATCTCTTGATTTTTATCAAAATTTTTCTTAGGTGACTTCGGTTATCTAAAATATAATTAACTATAAGAACTTACCTTTATAGGAGACTTTCAAGAACCCAGTTTAATATAAACCCTATTTAATTTTCCATATTAAATAGGGGAACTTCTCGGTCAACATAAAAATGATTTTTCACAGACTTAAATGGATGTAATAAATTCCTTAGTTTATTTAATCGAGTCTTACCAGTAAGTAGTGTGTCTACCCTTCGAGATAGATGCATTGTTTGTGGTGTTAGACTCGTTTATTTAAACTACTGAGGATATGAAATCGGTTCGATCAAATATTTTTAAAATTTAAATTATAACTTTTTCCCAAATTATACATATAAATTAATCTAAACCGGGCGTCCGGACAATTTCAAATATTTCACTTGCAATCTTATTTTTTGGAGTTTTAGTATAAGTTAAACACAATATATATATATATATATATATATATAAACAATCTTCGCTCACTGATATTTTTTTTCGGTTATCTATAGATAAAATGTCAGGACAGAGGCTGATTTTTGGTTTTAAAGATGGTTTGAACC
>NW_018165012.1:1177421-1178823 GCF_001263595.1 Phalaenopsis equestris | reverse complement strand
AAAGCCAAGAAATTAGCAGGCCTATTAGCTTCCCTATAATTAAACTTTATTTGGAAACTGATCTCATTGATGATCTTCTTAATTCTATAGATCCACTGGTTGATGTGCCAGGGGGGAAGATGTGGCAGTGATTAGCTCCACCAGATGAGAAGACTCCACTTCAGCAATAATGCAAACCCAGTTAACTTCCTTGGAAAATTTTAAAGCCCAATAAAGGGCAGCAGCTTCTGTTTCCAAAGCATCTTTCGCAATATAGGGGGCCTTGAAATAAAGCAAAACTTTACCTGTGTGATCTCTAAAGATACGTCCAATACCAACTTTACTATTTGTGAAGCTTCCATCTGTATTTATTTTAATGAAAGGGTAAGGGGACTTCTCCCATCTGACCTTGATAACCATAGGAAGTTGGGTATCAATATTAGTCATAGCCCAACTGCTTCCAATTTATCAGCTTGTGTAAATAGGCCTGGCAGTTTGCTGCCACAGCAACAGAAGGAGTCACACTGTCCTCATGCTTCACTTTTTTCCAAGCATTCCAAATAAACCAAGCAAAAATGAAGGGGAAGGACATCAGGTTGATTGGCTGCCAGTCTCTCAGGCTGTCTTTTAAATTTCCCCAGCCCACATTCAACAGGTTCAGGTTGTTGTTAGAGATCAGGTCATTCCAAACCTCCCTAGCAAAATTACATCTGAAAAAGAGGTGATCACTGGATTCTTGATTATTATTGCATCGGTGACATCTTGAGGGGCCTTTTAATCCTTTCAGCTTCAAAATGTCATCTGTTGGGATTAGATCATTTAGAACTCTCCAAGAGAAGAACAACATGGAAGGGGTTAAGAATTTTTGGCATTTGATGATATTACACTTGCAATCTTCCCATTTGAATAAGTTATTGTATATGTCCTTTGAAATGTTGGATCCGGTTCTTTTGATGAGCTGAAGTTGGTCTTTTCTATTTCTATCAAACTGGATTTTGGAGATACTTCTAGCAGCAGAATCTTGCAGGACTTTGTTCAAAGCATCCTCAGACCACTCATTACCATTCCAACAGTCTTTAACTTGTAGCTCTTAATCTTTTCCATCCTGTAGGGGCTCCAATTGATCAGCAGGGCACCAGTTATCCTTCCAAAAATTGATCTCTCCCTTTCCCAGCTCCCAGATAAGGTATTTGTCAATCTCCTCTCTCCTCTCAAGCATATGAGTCCAAATCTTGGATTCTCCAACCTTCTTGGTAACATCTCCAGGGTGAACATTTTTACAGTATTTAGCCATCATAAAGTTAGCCCACAGGCTTTCATTTTGTCTAAATCTGATCCATAGTTTACACATGCTAGTTTACTGCATATGGTGTAGACCCTTAAAACCCAAGCCTCCAGCTTCATAAGGTTTAGCCACTCTTTG
>NW_018165012.1:1155489-1177232 GCF_001263595.1 Phalaenopsis equestris | reverse complement strand
GGAATTGATTTTGTCTATAACCTCATCAAATTGTGTCTGTTTCATTTTGCCTCTGACTAATTGGGTGCCCAGATAATTAAAAGGGATGCTCATGGTAGAAAAACCTGTGAAATTTTCCATCCACTGCCTGATTGGAGTAGGAACTCTCTTGCCTGTTAGAAATTAGCATTTTTCTTTATTGACTTTCAGCCCAGAAACTTGTTGAAACTTGTTCAGACACTCATCAAGGTATCTAGTAGCACCCTTGGTAGCCCTTGTGAATATGAGGATATCATCAGCATAAATCAGGTGACTTATATCCATCTTAGCCTTGTTGTGATAGACATTGAGCCTATTCCTTTTTCCCTGGCCATCTATGAGTTTTGATAGATAATCTAAGACCAGAATGAATATAGTTGGGGAGAGAGGGTCACCTTGTTTAAGGCCTCTATTTTCTTGGAAAAAACCATGAGCTTTCCCATTAATGAGGACAGAGTTGGCATTAGCCTCTAACCATCTTTTAATGGTCTGGCAGAACTCCACTGACAAACCTCTAGCCTCCAACATTCCATGATGAATTCCCAATTGACAATATCATAAGCCTTCTGTAAGTCCAGTTTATAAATGACATTTTCTCCTCTGCAAGGTCTCTCCAAGTCTTGTAAGAGTTCTTGAGCTAGTAAAATTTGGTCTCCTATACTTCTCCCTTTCACAAATATTGCTTGGTTGATGCTGATAAGTTGGGGTAGAACTGGTTGGATTCTGCTCACCAGAATTTTACTACTAATTTTACTGATCACATTGGTATGGCTTATAGTTCTAAAGTGTTTCCATCAGTTTTTAAGAGAATTCTTTGGAATGAAAACAATTGAAGAAGCATTGAAGTAATTAGGGAGAGGGTGGCCTTTGAAAAAGTGTTGAATAGCTTGTATAATCTCCACCTTGATTTCCCCCCAATCTTTCTTGTAGAAGTCTGCAGTAAATCCATCAGGACCAGCTGATTTGCTATTGTCAATAGACATCAAGGCCCTCTTAATTTCCTCCTCCTCAGGAATATCAGTCAGCTTTAAATTGGCAGTAAATTTTTTGCTTTCTGAGAACAAGTTTTTATTTATATTACCTCTATCAGTAGTATCATCCTTCATGAGTTGTTGGCAATATGACACAACACTTTCAGCAATCTCCTCCTCCTTCCTAAGCCAGTTACCATTCTGATCTTTAATGTAGTGAATTGTGTTGCATTTCCTCTGATAATTGGTGAAAGCATGGTAGAATTTTGTGTTTTTATCCCCTTCAGTAAATTTAGTTTTGGAAGCTTTTTGTTTAAGGAAATGTTATATCCAATTTATGGCAGCAAGAACTTTCTCATTGGACTCTAAAAGGGAGTTATCATCAATGTTTCGTTTGCTGTGCTCCTCTTCCAGATTCTGCAATTCCTATTTAGCTTTATCCACAGCCTTCATCAGATCTCCAATGGTGGTCCAGCTCCACTTTTTGAGGGCAGTACCAACATTTTTTTGTTTTTGCCACAAGCAGATGAAAGGATCAGGATGTGACTCATTTTTTCAGTTCTCCTTAACAACTTTCAAGAAGTCCTTGTGTTGTGACCATACATTTAGGTATCTGAAAGCACCCTTCTGACAGCAGCTCTTTGGGCCAATGCTGATAACCAAAGGTCTGTGATTTGATCGAGCAAGGCTTAAATGGGTGATAGTAGTTTGCAAAAAATTCTGGATCCAGTGATCATTCGCTAATACTCTATCCAGTCTTTCCCACAAGTTCTTCATTCTCTATGTGAAGGCAAGTCCACTGTATCCCATGTCAAATAAGCTAGTGTTTTGAATATTGTCATTGAAGTTTGACATGGTTTGACATGAGGATTGGGGGTTCTACCCCCCCTCCTTTCAGCAGGTGATGAAATACAATTGAAACCTCTTCCCACAATCCAAGCTTTATCAGTAGAGCCTTGAATGTGCTGAAATGTCTCCCACAGCTCAGATCTAGCTGTTTTGGAGCATCTTGCATAAACAAAAGAGGTAAATCCATCAATTCCTTGAGTACTGATGCTCATATGAAGGATTTACAGATGGTTGACTAAGATACAACACTTCATTTCTTTCCTGCAGAATACCCAAATTTTATTGTTTAGGTTAGTGAAGAGTTTAAAACGAGGAAACATTTTTGCTATGTTCTTAGTGTTAATATGAACCATGGGTTCCAAAATGGCTAAGCACCAGAATTTGTATTTTTTGTTTAAGTATTTTAATCTTTTTAGAGATAATGGGTTTGCAATCCCCCTTATATTCCAACATAGCATGTTGATCATGGGGAGGGAGGGAAGGTGGAGGGTTGGGCTGGATCTAGTGTCCTTCCCCTTAGTTTGATTCCTCTTCTTTGGGTGATGTGATCTTCCATTAAAGCTAATTCCTTTTCCTTTCCTTTTTTTAGTTCTTGTTTAGAGCTTCTTTTCTTCCTGGCTTTTTGAATATGCCATTCTGAATCCAATTCTTTGTTTAGTTCTATGACAATGTCATCTGTAGGGGGTACCACCTCCTCTCAAGCCTTCTGGTCCCTTGTGTTCTTTGCTGCCTTTGTTGAAACGTTTAAAGTGTTTTTCACTGAAGCAGTCTCATTCTCAATAATTCCTGTCTCCACAGTCTCACCCACTGTTTCACCCTTCTTATCAAGAGAGATCACAGCTGGTTGATCATGGGGAGTGCTTTGATTAATAGTTGGGATGTTTGTGTTAGCAATCTTAGCCTCCTTGGGGTTTGAAGATAGTCTTCTTTGCTGTTCTCTCTCAGTAGATAAGTGTGTTCAGTGGTTGGTTCTGGCTGTGTATATGTCGTTTTGCTTCTGTTAGGTGGGTGAAGCCTGTAACATTTCTCCCTAGTATGGCCAAACATCTTGCAATGAGAATAGTAATGGGGTCTTTGCTCCATGACAACATCTTGCCAAAACCCCTTCAATGAGTCTCCAATCCAGATCCTCTTGACATCAGGTAGAGTTACATCCCTCTCCACCAAAATTCTGGCAATAGCTGGCCTTGCTTTATTGTATGTAGCAACATCCACCTTCAAGGGTATTCCTAATGTGCAGCCAATGTTGAATAATGCATTAAGTTCAAGGAGATGCAAAGGCAGTTTTGGTAGTTTAAACCAAATTGGCACAGTAGGGGGCTCCTGAGAAGGGTCATACTCAAGGGTCCATTTTAGGATTTTCATTTCAGCTTCTGCAATGATTATTGATTGTTTGGCAAATATTCTAGCATAATCTTCCTCCTTTCTCAGCTGGATGACGAGGTGTCTTCCATCCAATAAACCCAGCTTCCATTCAGCTATATTCAGTGATTCAAAATAATTCCTCACAAGTTCCATTTTTGGGTGCCCCAGGCTGAACTTTCCAATCAGTGTGAACTTGACTTCGAAGTTTAGTTCATCAAGGTCGTGTTCTGTAAAAACAGCAGCTGGTTCTCCATCCTTAGAGCCCACAGGATGTATGCAAGAGGCAGAACCCCTTCCAGCAGCAGTATTGTGGAAATCTTGATGGTTAACTAGTTTATCAAGGTCCAACATGGAAGAAGAAGACTTTCCCACAGCCCCTGCATAAGTAGCTTTAGTCCATTGCAAATTGGTCTCCAGATCAATAGGGGTGGCCATAAACTCAAGCAGCAACACCCTACCAGGTGTTCCAACTACTAGAGAACAGAAGTGTAGATGAAGGGCTTCCCAACTTGGTCAGCAGCAATGGAACAGTAACTGAACAGAAAAACCTTCCAAAGAAAAGCAACAACAAAAAAACCAGGAAGCACCAGCCAAAACTAAAAGCAAGAGCACTTCTTAAAGGGAGAGCAGACTTCTTCCCATAGCTAACCAGCCTCACCAAGCAAGGCCATCACCACCCAAACCCTAGCAGAGCAACTCAAGGGTCAGCCGCCAGCCACATCATATATATATATATATATTAACATCTTTAAATAGAGTAGACCAATAAAAAAAATCCACACTACAACGCAACTCAAAAAAATAAGGAAAAACAAAAAGGTACATTAAAACCAAAAAATAGGTGACCCAAAATAGATAATCTTCGAGCAGCTCCTTTCCTGCACAAAATAAAAAGTTACACCATCTGGAAGTCGTTGCAATAAATGCCTTAGAAATGACGACTTGCATCTAGAAAAGTCTCACAAATTGCCTCGATAGCATCAACAAAAAACAAAGATCAGTAGGAGGTCTAGCCAAAAAAATTTAAAACCATAAATAAGAGTTAGCCTTAAGATAATGGTTCCAGCAGCTGTAGTGGAACAAACCAAAAAATTACCAACGGCAAAAATTCTAATGCACTCATAAGAGCTAATACAAAAACATAGCCAGATAACTAAATATAAAGATGGTGGTATAACTGTAAAACAAAGGAGGCAACCCCCAGGAGGAGATATATACCTACATATTAAAATGAAATAAGGTTACAAAGAAATATTTGTCTTGTTCACAGACAAAACCAAGGATTACCCAAAGAAGGGGAGGGCAAGGCCTCCCAAGAGAGAACAAAATGCAATATAACCTATCAAGAAAAACTATCCCCAAACAATAGGGCTGAGAAGAAGGGAATGAAACATAACAAAATAGTAGGTGATAGGAAACAAGAAGCCTCTCTAGATAGGGTGGTTAGAATCAACATTAGTGGACATCCCCCTTCTAATGTAAGGCAGATCAGAGAGATCTGCCCTAATCAACCAATCCAACTCCACAAGAGGGGTAGAATAAACTTTTAGCAACAAAGCAATGCTCCTTGATGTGCATTCCAATTAGCACATCTGTTACCTTCACTGAAAATATGTTTCCAGATAATTTTAAGGTTATGATTCAACTTCATGTGAGTGATTTGCTGAACAGCATGTAAAAGAAACCAAGGTGGGGAGATGTTATCTTTTAAAAGTTGGAATAGCCACAATGAGTCCATTTCCACAATTATTAGATTCCAACCCATAACAATAGCTGTTTGAAGGACCCAAACCACAGTAAAGGCTTCAGCCTGCAAACCATTAATAGCAACAGTGGGAGATTGGAAACACAGCAGGTAATCCCCAACACAATTTCTGAAAATCCCTCCAACTTTACCAGTGTGACTTCTATAACTCCCATCAGGTTGGTTTTGATCCAATGATAAGAAGGTTTCCTCCAATGGAACAGCTGAAATTTTGGTCTGGCAGCAGAAACTTGGGTATTAAGGATTTGGGAACATCCAGGAATTTTAATCTTATACCCCAATACCCCATTTATCTTAAGAGTATATGCCAAGCAGTTGGTAGCAATTTGTGTAGCACTTTGGATTTTCCCCTCATATTTACTGTTATTCCTTGCCATCCAAATGAACCATAAAGGGGATCAATTCTGCATGGTTTCCTTTCTAAACTTTTCAGTAGTCAAGGAAGTTACTAAACTTCAGTAAATGGGAAGGGAAATTAAGCTTAGTAGCAACCTGTGTCCAAACCCCTAGAGCAGTAGGACAAGAAAAAACACATGATTTAAAGATTCCTCTTATTGACAACACAAAGTACACCTTGAAGGTCCTTTTAGACCCTTGAGTTTGAGTATATCATCAGTGGGAATAATATTATGAAAACATCTCCAGGTGAAGAAGGACAGACCAGGTGAAGAAGGACATCGAGGGGCTGAGGTATTTCACCCACATGGCATTACCCTAATCCTTATGGTGCCAATTGTTTAATTCGGAGTATGCAAATTTTGTAAAAGAGGTATGGGGAGGATTTTTAGCCACAATTCTATCTGGTTTCAGTGGAGTAATTGGGACTTTAAGAATTTGAAACACTTGTTCAGGATTCACCAAAGAAGCCAACATGTCTCTATTCCAGAGATGATTATTCCAGCAAAGATGAATAGGGGTGTTGATAGCTGAGTCCAGAGAGGTTGATGGTTCCAATTTACCTTCTAGAAGCCAATTATCTAACCAAAAATCAACTTTTCCTTCTCCCTCATCCCAGATAAAAAGGTGTTCAGCCACACACCTAATATGCAAGAGCTCAGTCCAGATTCTAGAATCCCCAGGTTTTCTGCAGGTAATTGATGGGTGGGAGTGTTTACAATATTTTAACTTCATAAAGTTAGCCCATAAAGATTTATGTTCTCTAAATTTAATCCAGAGTTTACAATAGAATATTTCATGAAGCTGTTGGAAGGACTTCATGCCAAGCCCCCCTGCAGCTAGAGGCAGACAAAGCTTCTCCCAACTAAACCAGTGAGCATGTTTGTGATTGTCTTCCCATAAGAATTTATTCAACATCACCTCTAAAGTTCTCTGTGTACCTCTTTTAATTTTCAAAATTTGCAAAATATACATAGGGAATGAAGCTAGGATACTTTTAATTAAGGTTAATTTTCCTCCCTGAGACAAAAATGAATTAGTCCAACAAGACATTTGTTTGGAGATTTTAGAAACCACCTCATCAAATTGAGTCTGCTTCTTCCTTCCTTTAATTAATTGTACCCCAAGATAAACCAAGGTTTTGAAATTTTTTTTCATAGACTTCTTGGGATTTGATTAATCTAAGTTATTGTTTTCATTCAAGATCTGGTTTTTGAGTAGTCTTAAAGTTGGTTTGATAGTATTGATTAGTACTTCTATCTAAAACAAGGATTTTGTCACTGTTACATTGGTTATCTGGTTCAGGAATGGCAGTGCTTTCATTATCCCAAATATTAAAGGCTAGTCATGGTGTTGATGGCAATTTTCTTTGCTTTCGAATCATCATCATGAAGAATTCGCTGGTGGTGAAATGGAAGACCTATTGATGTAAGAAAGAAGGAAAAAAGAAAAACCTGCTTTATTTTTTTATTATTTGGAAACTCTTAAATTGATTAAGCTACTCAAATTTTCCCTTATAGGTAACTTTTCTTTTGGGCATCCTAAAATGGACATCATTAGGTGGTTCTTTTAATACTTGAAGCTTTTGGGTACAAGGCAAGTAGGTTCTCCTGATGGAAGGTATATCATCATCAAATTAATTGTAGAAGAAGACTAATTAAACCTCTATGGAAGTAAATTCTGGTCTATTGTGAAGGTTTAAATGAAGATTTTAAATTGGTCTCCAAATTTTGACTTACATTCAACTTAACTTCCTATAATACTTGTTTGGCAAACATTCCCTGGCTTGATACTACAATACTTCAATTATAAGGTGTTCTATTCCCTAAGAGCAATTTTTGGGAAACAATTAAAGATTGATTTTGTCATCTTTACCTTTAATAAGCCTTCAGCTGCTAGAAAACCAGTAGAAAGAGATATTAATACTCCTATTGCAGATGAAGTTTGGTTGGGAACACAGAACACTGTATATTAACAAAAAAGTTGAAATAGAGTATACTCCTAAATATTGCAACAAATGCAGGATATTTGGCTATAATTTGGAGAATTTCTCTGTTGTGCATCCAAAATTGAAAAAAATATAAGATTGAGAGAGGTAAGATTATGTATAAAAAAAATGTGAATTATGTGCAACAAGAGCATATTCAGTTAGATCCTGAAACAGAAATAGAGAATGGGTTTAATGTTGTCTTCTAAGAAATTACTTTACAACCAAATGAGACATTAACCAATGACTTGGGTGGTTATAAAATATTGAGCAATAATATTCAAATTTAGGAGAATCCATCTGTTGCTGATAAACATCAATATTTACAATAGAGAAGATTACCTTTAGATAAGGAAGTGGTGAATAATGTTGCTAAAGAAATCAAAGGAGAATGGTAGGTGCAATCCTACAGTAGAAAAAGATTACATTCAAATAGAGAGATAAGTTATTTAAACCAAACAATAATAATTCAATTAAGGGAGAAATCTTCAGCTGGTATATTAGTTAATGTCAATGATGGTTCTCCTTCTAAAGTTGCTAAAGTGAGAGCTTCTATTCTTTATGGTTAACTTCCTTATTTGAGATGTGAAAGACACTACAAAGAAGCAAGCATCAAATAGGATTATTAATCTTCGTATAATTCATAAATGTTGATGCTTTGGCATTATTGAACATTTAATCAATGAAGAAAACATTCTTAAAGCTGCTAGCAAATTAGATTGTCTTAAAAATGTTTATAACCGTAACCTGATTATATCGTTCTTATGGAAAAAGGAGGGGTGTCAAAATTTTAGCTAACAATTCTTAATTTCTACACCTTAAACTTAAACTTCTTTTTGTTTCCATTCAATTCTCCATTGTCTATGTGGTTGTGTTTCAGTTCATTTTGTAAGTAAAAGTCGCCAGCTCATCAATTCAGTGACTTAGCAATCCCTTTTCCAATGGTCTCTCTTGCTTGAATCGTATGAATGATTTGGATTAGAGAAGGGATTAAGACAGAGACTAGATTTGAAAAGAACTTGGAGAGCTTATATGAGGTAAATCTCATGCGATATGCTAAGGGTGTATGTCTGAACAAGATCGGATCTAGCATCTTGAACCATATATCTACAAAAGAATACTTGAATATGCTACCCAGATAACCATAGAACCAAAAGAACGTTTTCTTTTGGGGTCAAGGCCAACTGCCAAATGAATTTCTTTCTTTAGTTAATTACATTCTTAAGAACGCAAAAGAATACTCTTGATTAGAAAATTCTTGCTTACACTTAAGCGATGACAAGTACAGGGAGTCATAATAGGAAAGTTCCCTCATCGGAACATCCTTTGTCTTCCAAATCTCTCTCTAAGCCATGGGGTATATACTGGATCTCTCACATCCTAAATAGGTAGTGGCTCATCAGCTCATGGGGCTTATGAAGTAACCTAGTCAGCTTGTGAGGTCCACACTATGCTTCTAAAAGTTAACCGGACCACAAGGATAGAGGGTGAATCACTGTATCCCAAATGGGCGGTGGCATATCTGCAATTGAGGCTTACTAGAAGACATCGACAAAGAATCAAAAGGTGTGACAGGGCTCAATGGTGAGATGACAAATGAGGGGAATGTTAATACTAATTATTTAGATATAGTCAGGTCATGATACCATAAATTCATCCCCTCATGCTAATGGGACCCCAAGTCAACTTGATCATCAAGGTAGTCAACCTAACATAACTAGAGATCACTTAACATCAATCTATGAATTGTGTCCTCTATAGGGACCTCAGTAGCCCTAATTTCAAGAGAGGGTAACTTTAAATCCTATGACACTATGTAAGTATGAAGGGTAGAGGTGGGACTTATCTTGCCAAAGTAGTGAGTATACCACTGGAGTCAAAAGTTAATAGACATCTATCTATAGAGGTGAAAACACTCTTAGAAAAAGGCTTACTCCCATTATACATTGGAGAAGCCTCAAACAATCTATGCTATGTCAGTCGGGTTGGAAGAGCACTGGGAGTTTTATCCGAGACGTGCAAGTATAATGTACTTTTTTAATAAGTACTAAGCGTGGAGGACTGATTAATTATGACTAGAGATATAGCCATGCATGCAGACTATTTAAAATCCACCCCTAAGGTCATGTAGAAAAGAAAAGACAATTTTTTTAAAATCATGAATACTTAATCTAAAATTTTAATTAATCTCAAACTCTAATAAGAATTTTTTAAAAAAATTTATAAATTTATTCCCTTAGAGAGCCTAAGTGATTTACAAGATTCCAAACAATTGATACCTATATAAGTTTTGGTGCACTTAAACATTAAGGTTTCAAACAAGCATAAATGTTGTATCAGTAATATTAGATTTATGAGTCCAAAATATCAATCCCCAAGGAAGCAAAATAGTTAAATTTTTAAAAGAAGTCTAGCTTACAAAAATGTGTCTTAGCTTGGAAGTAAAGTTTGGTTTTAAATGTTGCTAACTGATTTTACAGAATTACTACCTACAGTTTTAGATTTACTCGTATAAAAATTCTATTAAATATATTTATCATAATATAAAAACTACCTTCCCTTATATATGTATATCTAGTGTATAGGAAAACCGATACTTCAAATTGTCATTATGGTTGGTGATAAATAGGAGGCAATTATTTACTTTACGCTCTTTCTAGTGCATAAAGAAGTTTAGTTAAACTATTTTTAATTCCTTAAACATTAATTTAAGCCCATCAAAAAAAATTTTCTATTTGTTTGTGTCTCCCTATAGTTTACTTTTGCTCCATAACCTTGTTGACCTTACTTTTGATTAGGTCTAGTCTTCTTCTCTTAGGAGCCTAACATCTAGCCACAGGACTTTTCTGCTAATTATCCTAAAGGACTAGTGATGGAGCCCACCTCCCTTAGAAGTTCAAAAACACTTCTTTGCACTTAGAAGGTTAGAACCAACACGAGGAAGCTCAAAGGTAGCTCTCATAGGACTTGTAAGCCTTAAGGTAACTGATGCGGGTAGATTTAGTGTGTAAATTTTGCAAATATTTTTCAATATTACAAAATACACACTGCATATATAAAAATAAATATGCATTATAATCCCAACAAAATTACCTTTTATGAAAATAGTTTATCTTTAAAACTCTTTTTAAACTATCAAATCCCCTTTAAAATCAACGCAAATATATGTATTGCTTAAGTAATAAAGATTGCTTAAGTAATAAAGGGATGTATTGCTTAAGTAATAAAGGGCTCTAATGGAGTCATAAATATTGATCCCACAAAAAAGTTAGAAAAACCTATAAGTAAATTCTTAAAATTATTTTATAAATTAAAAATATAAAAATAAAAGTATTGTGTGAAATTTTAATATTAACTACTAAAGTGAATGCTATTTAAAATGCAGTTGAAAGACAAAGTTGAATCTTAATACTTAGTAATCAAATTTAAGATTTCAGAATCTTTATTCATTTCAAGAAGAATTACAATTTGTCATGTTATGGACATTTAGAATATTCATATGAAAAGAACTTCATGAAAACTTTACTAGGAATGCTACTAATACTCCAATAAGTTTAGAAAATGTAATAAAGC
This sequence comes from Phalaenopsis equestris, assembly GCF_001263595.1. Classification (NCBI taxonomy): domain Eukaryota; kingdom Viridiplantae; phylum Streptophyta; class Magnoliopsida; order Asparagales; family Orchidaceae; genus Phalaenopsis; species Phalaenopsis equestris. Next base: position 1,166,308 of record NW_018165012.1, on the reverse strand, counting down.
TCCTTCCTTAAGTTGATTCAAGTGAAGCCAATTTTTTATTAGGCATCTCCCGAAGCTTCTCCTGACTTAGTATTCCTTTCCTTTTTTTTTCTTTTCTTTTTTTCTTTTTCTTTTTGGATCTTTTCAATTCTTTCTTTTCTTGTTCTTTTTCTTTTTCAAGTGATGATTACTATATCTTGATAGCCTTTAATAATTTTGAACTTCACTATCCTCTTATTAAAGTTAAAACTCTATACATTTCTTCACTTTATAAATTCATACTAGTTTATGATTTTTCATAAACATTTATCCATTTCTTCTCACATGAAAATCTAAAATTCTTAATACTTCAAAAAGACAATTTTCTTTACTTTAAATGGAAAAGCATAATCTTATCTTATCATACCAAATATCTTTAATTTTAGAATTAACCTTCAGTATTAAAAACTTTTTACCAAAATCTACCACAATATTTATAAACATAAGTATAATAATTTAAAGTTAAATCTTAATATCCTAAGGTCATGTTAAATTAATTTTTAAAATATAGTTAATTGAGGATAAATAAAATTTAGTCACTTCTTTTAAGTAATTTTAAAATTAACCTTCAGAAATTTTTCTTCCCCCGAAACTTAAGTTTTTAAGTAATTGTAATAAAATTTTAGTACAAAATTTTAGTAGGTGAAAGAAAGTAATAAAATTTTAGTACAAAATTTTAGTAGGGGAAAGAAAACAATAAATGCATGAAAATAAAAACTGACCTATAGAGGATTTCTAATTTATGAAACTAGACTCTAGTATACTGCAGGTACTAACTTTAAAAACAAACAGGCTTTAAAGCATTAAATGAAACATAATATATTCTAAAGAAATTGATGAGAACATATTGTTGAGAACATAAATACAAAAACTAAAAAATAAAACTGAAAAATACTAAAAATGCAGAAAAAGTAAAAGTCTACAGTTACTATTACAATTATGTACACAACACAACATGAAAGTTTTTACTACAACAGTTCTCAAATGAAAATACAACACCTCAATCATAACTAACAAACATAAAAATAAACTACACTAGAATCATAAAAATATCAATCTTCATCGCCTTCCTCCTCATCATCATCATCTTCTTCTTCTTCTTCTTCTTCCTGCTCATCTTCATCCCGAGTAGGAGCATAGGGAGTGAAACTGGGGCAAGGAGGAAATTTCACATTGGTCTCTCCCCTAAGATGTCTCACCATAGCATTCTCAAAATCAATATCATGTTGAACTCTCCTCTTCATCATTATAAGCATTTTTTGCTCCAATATTTCCCAACTGACCCTGAATAATAATTATGTCCCTTTGTTGAATCATGATTTGGTCCATAATATTTTCTAATGATGCAGGGTGAGAAGTAGATGCCCTTGCAGCTGATGTACCCTTATTCCACCTCTAGATTCAACAAATGATTCAACTCTCTAAATCATATGCCTCCAACAGGATTTTGTGATTGTAATCTTTCTTTATGTCTATGAGACTCTACTCCTGATTATTCACATAAAGTGAAAGTCAGAGCAGGGTATCCCAAACCACTAGTTTTAGAGCTACTAGCTATACTTTAACCATGATGAACTATAAGCGCACCAACATCTATTGCTTTCATGTTCTGAATGCAATAGTTCAACACCATTCTATCTTTTGTAACATCATCAAGATGATTCGTTGGCAATAACCTAGCAGAAATGAAGTGATGCTATTCCTTTGGCTGGCTAGTCAACATGGAAGCGGGGAAGTTAACTATCTTTTTACTCTTAATGTTCCACTCTCCTCTTATATCAGTTAAAAAGGCAAGCACTTCATCCAGTGATTAATCAGTCGCAACGAATACAACGTATTCATCATGAAATACATTTATCAGCCCATTAAAATCATTAATCCGATTAGTAGTAAATTCAACTTGTTTATTTCTAACCAGTATGTGGTCACCTGCAGCGAACCTCAAGTTAGCGTAGAACTCCAAAATCATGGGGACAATCGTTACTATAGTGAAGTAGCAGAATCTTTTCCAATTTCTAGTAAGGATCAACCTTTCAATCTCGCCACCCGGGTTTGTAAATGCCCATTCTTGGATCAATCTTCTGGTCTCCATTTGAGTATTGTAACTATGTTGAGCCTTGAAGTTAATGAATCTTCATGAATCAACATCCTTGGACGATCTACCTCTCTTAAGTCGAAGAGCCATTAGAAATTTTATGAAAAACAAATTAAATTTATAATAAATTACTAACTCATAAATCTAACTCCTCAAGCAAGATAATTTGGTAAGGTACTTTTTACCATGAGTTTTCTTTAAGCTTTTCATGAAAAATCCAAAATTTCAGATCTTCCATAATGTAGGAAAAATACATGGTAAAAATAAAAAACTTCTAAGTTAAAGTGAAGCTCTTACAAAGAAAATATGAAATCTATGATTTTTGGCCTCCAAAATCTTCTCTACTATCCTTGATAAGAAGCCTTGTGTTAAGGTTTAGAGGTAGGAGACGAACCAAGCAGTGAAAATGGAGTTTATCCGTGCTATTTTGCAATTTTTTAGGCAATCTGGCGATGTCCGTGCTATTTTGCAATTTTTTAGGCAATCTGGCGTGTTCGAGTCTTTGGCGCATCATGCGACAAATTTGGTGCATCATGTGTAAGTTCTCTGTAAATTGGTGCATCATGCGCCAATCCGGCGAATCAAGCGCCAGATTTTAAATTCACCAGATATCAATTTTTGTGGAAATTTGCTTCGTACCACTTTACATCAACTTCTAATTAACTCATTTGAACATTTTTGACCATACACAAACATCACTCTAACACTAAACATTCACAAACAACACAAAACTCATATTTATATATAAAATATGTGCTATTACAAACTAATAGTTTTTAAGCTAATAAACATTAAATTCAGTGTGCTAAAGCAAACCAAAATCCTAACACTAAAATCTTTACATCAAAATACAAAGAATAAACATAGATAGTGTAACAATAAAAAGAAAATACAATCTAACTCAACAAACTAAAACAAGCAGTACTAAAAATATGTATATGAACACTAGAAGCCATCCTAAACTTATGTATTCAACAGGTGATGAGGATAAATGTAGGCTCTATTATCTATATGAACACTAGATCTATTGCTTTGGGAGAGACCACTAGTGGTTTGGCACATCCTGCACTTACTTTTACACTCTGTGAACAGGCAAGAGTTGATTTTAGACCTGTGGAAGAGAGGATTGAGCCTTTAAGACCTATTGGGCTTGCCAATATAAAGACATATGAATCTCATGTTGATTAGAGATTTTGGAGTAAGGCCAGAGATATTCCTTCTACTTCGAGGACCCCTACTTCTACTGTCCCTACTAATAGAGAACTTTTAGACTAGATGATAATCCAATAGGGAGATATCTTAAGAATGGATCATAGGTAGCAGAACATGGATGCCAGAAATGCTCACACTGATGATTTGATACGGCAAAATTTCAAATATGATGTTGCTTATGATGATGCGTTGGTGAGATACTTAAAGGGTGATCATTCAGTTCATTTTCCTACTCACCATGTTTTTACTCCATATCAGCGGCAGAATTTGGATGTAGATGAAGAAGATGATGATGATTGGTGATCTGATTTCTTTCACTTATATTTGATACTTTGTTATTGTGTTGTATTTTTTTATATATCGTTGAGACTGTTTGTTCAATTGCGAGCCTTTGTTTTTTTAGTTATGTTGTTAGTTTCAATATTTTGTTAAATGTGATGTAATTAACTCTTTATCAGCAGATTTTATATATATTATGTGTAATTTAATGTTTTAAGTCTTGCAGCTTTTTATATTAGCACCTACATTATTTCAGGGCACCTACAGTATTTCAGGATTAAAGTTTCAAGATCAGAACCTTCAACAGGTATGTCTTTTCTTTATGTCTTCAATGCTTTCTTTCACCCTTTATTTTTCAGTTATTCATGCTAAATCTTTTCAAAATTTAAGTTTGGGGGCGGGAAAAGTTTGGGGGCGGGAGGGGTGGGGGGGAAGAAAAGTTCTTTTTTAAAGAAATAAACTTAATTTTATTTGTCTCACTTGATTATATTTTCAAAAATTTTAAATTGAACATGACCTTTGGTATTAGGGGCTAACTTTAGATAACTATATTTATGTTTCTAAATATATAGTAAACTTAAGTAAAATTTTTCAATAATAAATGTTAATTTTAAAGATTAAGATGGTTGGTATAAAAGAAAAAGACTATGTTTTTCTATTTTAAGAAAAATTGAATTTTTGAAATATTAAAAATCTTAAAGGTTCATGTAAGGAGAAAAGAATTAGACTTTATGAAATCTTTAAGCTATATAAATTAGTTAAGTGAAGAAATGTGACTGTTTTTGACTTTAAGAAGAGGATAGTGAAGTTCAAAATAAAGTTCAAAACCATTAAAGGCTATCCAGATATAGTGATTCTGTTGACCTCGCTTTTGGTTGAGGTTTAGAATTCCTCTTTAGTAGCCCAAGGTCTAGCCATAGGACTTTCCTGTTGACTGTTCTTAAAAAACTAGAAGAGGAACACTCGCCATTAGAAATTCTACCATCTTCCTTGCTCAATTTGAAGTTCAACATATTGGTCCTAACCTCTAGCACTTAGTAGGTGGGGTCAATATGAGTTCCCATAGGATTCCCATAGGACAATATGAGTTCCCATAGGACTGCTTGCCCTTAGGGTTGACTCTGGGCATTTTTCTGGAGCTAAGGCACTCACTTGCTCTCACTCTCAGTCACAATCACTCACAACCCTAAACTCAAAATTTCTTAACTTTGGTCCATTGATCCTTTGGGAGACTCGTGTAGATGGTCCCTTAAATCCACTAGCCCTAGGCTATGGTTTAGCTAAGACCGGTACATAGATGACCCAAATGGGGTTTCCATTGGTCTATAGCTCATTTATGGTGGCTATCTCCCCAATTCTACCCAAAATATTCAACTTGGCCTTTTGCCCTAAAATTCCCAAAATTACCTAGATAGCCTTGGAGCCCTAAATTTGGTAAAAATCCTCAAATTCATCCAAAATATCTAAATTTATTCAAAAATCATTTCAAACTTTTTGAAAATACCTAAATAACCCAAAACTACCCAAAAATTCAAAATGTACCAAAATACCCCCAAAATTGTCAAAATTACAAAAATTCCCTTGGCACCCCAAACTTTCCCAAAACCTCCAAAATCACTCCAAATGTTTCCAAAACCCAAAACCAATTTGGACCCTTCAATTGAACCTAATTTGGCTAATTTTATCATTTCGACCAAAACCCCCAAATTGTCTTTAAAGGCCCAATTTCCCCAAATTTACCTTAAATGTCCATCAATTTGGTCTCAATTTCCCCCAATTTCAATCTTAAACTTAAATTCACCTTACATATGATCAATTTAAACCAAATCCAAGCTCAATTGGCCCATGCTTTGAGCCCAATTTTGATCTAGGTCAAACCCTCAATTTTAGCTACATGACATAATCTCACCGAATTGAACCCCATAGCCTACTCAATTTGCTAAAATTTGTGTTTAAAACTCTTTATAACAATCCTACACATAAAACTTAATCTTAAATTGACCTTGGTGAAGCCTCAATTTCATTTAATTTTGACCTAAGTCCAAAAAAACCTAATTTTGCCCCAAGTTGGCTGTCTCCAAATTTCACCAAATTGAGTGCCTTGGCCCCAAAATTGGCACCCAATTTATGTTTAAAACTTCTCATGACATTATTATTGACCATTTTCAACAATAAATTTGGATTTAGCCCAAGCTTATCCCAATCTAGACTCAGGTCTAGCCCAACATGCCCAAAGTGACCAAATTTCCATCCTTCAAATTGAACCCCAATTGAACTCAAAATCATTTCAATCCTTCACCAAAAATCTTCATTACAATCATCTACACAATTTTGATCAATTATTTTGGCTCAAAGTTATGGTTAGCCTAACCCAAACCCAACTTTTAGCCATTTGGACCCAATATGAACCTATACACCAAAATTGGCCTAACCACCCTAAAGTCACATAATTTGTGACTCCACAGCCACTAAGCTCCTCCTAAGGACCAGGCTAAACGACCCCAAATCCACCAAAGCATGCTATGGAACAATGGATCCCCAAATTAAGGGATTCATTCCCTTTTTTACGCCTTAACCACAAAATCTCCTCCATCATTGATTGTCATAGGGAGTTAATCATCATTAGCTATCGCTGACCTTTCTGAGCCAAGAGGTAACCACTCCCTGGCCGGCCAGCCACCTTGGTGGCCAGAAAATGGCCAAAATGAGAGACACCACCCTTTAATCAAACCCAATCTCAACCATAGATTCCACCTCATCCCAATGGCTCTTGAGGGCTCCTCAGCCCTACACCTAAGCACCATTTTACACCCATGACCAAGCCCTGAGCTCCCCTCTTTGGACATGGCTATAAAATGGCCCCTTCACCGCCAATGGAGATGTGCTAAATTTTTTCAAGGAGAACCCTATATATTGCTCCCAGAGCCTCTTTGAGACCTCCTCAGTGCAACGCAACCACTTCCTTTCCATAATTCCCCTTGCCAGAGTTCAATTTTTGAGCTCAAATCTTTGCCGGAGACAAAACAGAACTCTCCACACCTCCAAAGTGCATAAACATCAAATTAAACTTACCCACACCTTCACCATAGTGAAAGAATACAAAGCCCCATCAAACCCCCCTCATAGAGAGCCTCTACACTAGACTTTGATCAACACCCAAATTTGGCCTTGATCGAATTAGAGTCTACACCTTTCACCATGACCAGAGGCTCAATCCCTAGCCTCCTTGGACCTCCACAAACATGTCAAGAACCTTTGATTGAAGTTGATTGAAGCTTCCCTTCTTTCCCTTCTTTGAGCAAAGGTATTGAACGTCCCGAACCTATTTTCATTCTCCATTTAATTTGAGTTGATTTAACGACATGTTTACCATATGGATGTGTTCGTCTCACTTAGATGAGTCCATAAGATCAAACCTGAGGAGATTTGGTTGAGTTGGAGATTTGGTTGAGTTTAGAGGTTGGTTGAGTTTAGAGGGAGATTTTAAGTTTTTAATGTAAATCATTCTCTGGTTAGCCTATTTTGAGACGATGACCCACAACCATTGGATCGCACGTGTATCAAATGGAGGGCTCTAATTACGCCGGATGGGAGCGTGGTCCATAAAGCGCAGGTTGACTCAGATGGTGGTGCCGAATCAGAAGATGTCACGTGGAGCTTCAGAGATGTCGAGGATGGCGCAGCGCTGCATGTTTAAGTAGAAAAATAGGGAATTAAATAATTCAGAAAATGCTTCCTACCTTCAAAAATTCATATCTTGGTGTAGAAAAATCACAAAAATAAAATAAAAATATCCTCGTGCTCAGCGAACAGAGGAAAATAATGTGGAAATGGATTGAAGTTTATTTGATGAAGATTTTATTTTTTAATTAATTAAATACTTATTTGAGTATTTTAACTCTCCATGCATGTAGACATTTCACCATGTTTTGATATTTTGGCATGTTGCCTCTATCTTGGGGGATATTCTCTGATTTTTCCAATGTTGGAGAAGACCTCTAGACAGAGATCCATATTTTTTAAATTTATGTTTATTATTTGCATAAATTAATCATGATAATTAGCATGTTGCTTAGAAATATCCAAAGAAATTTTGCAAGGTTTATTGTGACCAGAAAAACCTTTGGAAAATTTTTCATGGGCCAAGTCAATAAGAACACACTTAAATCTCACAAAACCCTAAACCACAAAGAAAATTAATTTGGAAAAAATAAACATCTAATGACTTGATTTTTAATCTCCATTGTGATTTAAAGTTTAAAGAAATCCTTGTAAAAATTTCAAAATATTTAAAGTTTATTTGATAACTTGACTTGATTTTCTAAGTTAAATGACATTTTTGGCACTAAATTATTTTTAATAATTAAAATATAACTCAAAAAAGATTATAGAAGTTTGTTTTGGGAGCTCTCTTTGATCAGGAGAATTTTTAAAAAATAAAATTGTAGTTAAAATAAAAACTTCATTTTTAAAGCCTATTTTAATATTTAAATAATTAAAATTTAATAAAAATAACAAAATTGATAAAATTTATGGAAATGTTCTAAATTGTTTCCTAAGCACTTAGGAATAATTGGGATATTTTTTTCTAATTTTTTCAGAGAAGATATTGAATTTTAAAGCTTAAAATAATTTTTAAAGGCTAAAAATGAATTTTTCTTAATCTTTCACTTAAAAAATTTTAATGATTCAAAGATAAATTAGAAAAATGTAAAATTTGTTTGTATGGGTTCCTTGACCTCAGAGAGATTTAATAAGAATGTAAAACTTAATTTTCCACATTTAAAATATTTTATAATTAATTAATACTCCAGAACATAAAATAATTTTATTAATTCAAATAAAACATAAAAAAACATGAAATTTGGTCCAAGTGTTTCTCTAGTTTAATTCTGCCTCTAGTAACAATTTTAAGTGATTAGGTTTTGCCTTGGTCAAGTTATGGAATTTTCTTTTAAAAATCTCATTCTTGCATATAAATAAATATATAAATTAAATTAAAATTTTAAAAATCACATTTTCTCCTCTAATGTCTGTGATGGAAACTCTAAAGTCATGTGAATTAAATTTGATGAATTATGATGTGATAGAGCCTTAGGGGTAAATAGGGGTAAAAGTGAATTTAGCCTTAATTAACATTTAGGCTTAATTCAAGAAAGGGAAATGGGGAACCTTTGATCTTAATTAAAATATTTGGATGATTGAAACACAAAGGATTAATTGGTAGAAACCAATCTCACTTTTTCTAGTTAAAGGATAAATATGAAATTTCCTAGACGATTAAAATTTGGGAGTCTACCAAATTAAATGATCCTAGACTTAGGCGTATAGTTTTGGGTGTTAATAACTCACTAATTTAATACCCATATCTGGTGTTCAAGTGACATTCAAATGTTTTGATGATGAATTATTATCACTTAAAATTTAATCTCTTTCAAAATGACTAAGACATCCATCAGGATCATAAGGGCTTGGTGGTGACTTAAGATAAATCAAATTTGATTAAATGAGGATTATAAAAGTGAATGTAACTATAAATTGAACATTACAAGCCTAAGTTAAAACCAAAATTGGCTAAGTGTCTTAATAACACTAACTTGCCCCTTTAAGGGTCTTCACCTGCATAATTCTCGAATTGAAGGATAAATGATAGTCACCCTACTCTTAGGGATAATTGAAAAATCACTATTCATTGAACACTAGAAATATTTACAGGATGGATTATTAAGCAACATAATAAGTTTAAATGAGCTCGAGAATTTTCACCAAGCGGTGAGGGAAAAGCATGGACCTGCCTTTCTCTCTTGACTTGTTGGATACCTTGGAGGTCTACTAAACTTGATATGTTTTGCTTAATAAAATCATCCTTAATTAAACCAATAAGTACTCACCAAGATATAATCTAGGAACTTTATTTTTTTCTGCTTTACATAAAATGCCTTTACATGCATTTTGAGTTTCAGTTGGAGATGATGGGAAGACCATCCAGGTACACTTTTATGGTGATTTATTTACCTGCATTTTTGGTTTCCCGTATTTTTTTAGTACATTACTGTACTTACTCATTTGCATGTATAACCAAAAATAAACTTGCATGCTAAACAACGATGTCACCTTGCATAAAAACCACAATTGCTAGTATAGCCGTAAAACCAAAATCAATACTAAAAATCAACTAAAATAAATTTTACTGTCACAACATTCAAAATATAAGACAAATCAAAATTTAATCACAAACATCACAAAAACACCAACTACAACTAAATTATGACGTCTCTATCGGATGATCGGGAACCCCTCAGAGGAGGTAACCTACGGTTGCTAACGAGGCTTCCCACAGTCTAAATGAAATTATGGAACTCGTTAAGTTGATTTTAGTAAATTCATTTGGACTAAGTGAATCCAACAAAAAATAGTGGTACTAGGATGATGGAACCGTAGGATCCTAACCGGTGTCGCTCTAATTAACTTTAACATGACCCATAACATTGAAAGAACTTTAACCATTGGGCCATCTAATTTGACATCATGACCTGACACATTAGAGAACTTAAACTCATCATGGTGAGGAGCTTGAAGCTAGCACGGTGGGCAACACGGCCATCTTCGATAGCAAAACACATCTACAACAGCTAAACCAACTTCCTTCCTTAGAATTAAACAACCAAGCCATACGATTTTGAGGTCGTTTGCTTATGCAACATAAATCCTCACCCTATCTTTAGGCCTTTGTACAGCTCTGTTGTACAATCTATACCCTAACTCATCTTGGGATTCTGAGGTTGTCGTTCATCACGACCTAAATCCTCACATCTTCCAGGCTATTTGTGTGATCGTTTCACACAAATATAAGCCCTAACTAATAAAATTGGTAGAATAAAACATTTAAATATTTCTCCTCAAAATTGAAGCCAAATAATAGGATATCTTGGGATTTCATTGAGGTTCTCCTCCAGATCTGTGACATCCCCTAGTTCTTCCTCCTTTGAACTCTAAAACAAAATGTTCCAAACTTGAATCATTCCCCTTTCACACATCTTTATCTGATTTCGTTGAAAAGTTCTATCCTTTTGACATCTTTGAAGATAATATTTCCTGATTTTTAGGTGACTTCGGTTATCTAAGATGTAATTAACTATAGGAGCTTGCCCTTATAGGAAGCTTGTCTGAACCTAGCTTAATATAAACCCTATTTAATTCTTTGTATTAAATAGG
>NW_018165012.1:1151633-1155358 GCF_001263595.1 Phalaenopsis equestris | reverse complement strand
GTCCTTCCGAAGCGAGCGACGGGATTTTGATTCCGGTGACCGACAACTTCCAACGGGCAACTCTTTAACCAAAATAGTGCCGACAAATCCTCACATATAAAAAGAAAAGAAAAGGAAAGAAAAAAAGAAAAAAAAAGAAAAGAAAAGATGCTGGAAGAAGCTTGAGGAAATGTCTAATCAAAAATTGGTTTCACTTGAATCAAATTAAAAAGAAGGCTTGCTACATTTTCTAAACTTTTATTTGAGTATTAGTTTATTTACTAGTAAAGTCTTATGAAGTTCTTTTTCATATGAATATTTTAAGTGACTTTATTTTAAGTATTTGCAATTTTTCTTGAAAAGAATAGAGTAACAGAAATCTTGTACTTGATTACTAAATATTCTTATACCTTTAGTATTAGATGGAGTTGTTTTGAATTTTTCTTAAGTTATGCTATTGTATTTAGTAGACTAAGATATGGAAATCTAAAAGTTAAATTCTTTACCATAAGTCTTATATTTATATATATAGTAGAGGAGTTACTTGAGGACAAGTAACATGTATGTTTGTGTGATTTTGATACACCAAAACACCAAAAATATATGCATTAAAAATATATGCATTATTAGACCCATATTTTATACTCATTTTAGGTAATATTGCACTTTAATGGAAGATATTTTTATGTTTTCTTGCAAGTTATTGAATTTTAGGACTTAAAGCAAAAATGGAAGCAAAAATGATGAAATTTGGAGCAAAAATGAAGAAGTTGAATTTTTTTAGCTCCAAAAGCAGCGCCGACGGCGCCGTTTAACAGAGAGGGCAAATTAAATTGTGGGATACTAGGGTCGATGGCACTAGAAAGGGCGTTGACGACTCTAATGTCGGTTCAGCCCCTATTTCTAGAGATTCGACAAATTTGGACGCTTTTTTGAAGAGTTTTTGGAGGCACCTATTAGATAATCGGCTCTAGGCTTTATTTGTGGCCAAAATTGATCACAAAAGTGACTCTTCCTGCCATTTCATCCCCTCCATTCAACCTTCTACACATCACACAGTCTTCCTTTTTCATTCCACAACCATTTAGAGTCCATTGTTCTTATAATTTAAAGTTTTGTGGTGAGATTAAGTGTGAACTCTTCTCTAGGAGTCTTGGAGAAGGAGAAAAGTGAGAGATTTCTTCTTCCTACATTTCTCAGAAGAGGCTACAAGAGATTTTCTTTGAGAAGGTATTTTAGATAAGTGTTGTTTATTTATTAGTGTTGTATGAACTTCCTTTTATATAAAAAATTTGTGTTTTGTTGTATCTTTCTCATGAAGTCTGAGTAGTTTACTTTATCTTTATCCATACTCCGAGATATGGTTAAATGAAGAGATAATATGGATGTGTCGATATTAAATTATATAATAAATTGTGATGATGTTTTAACTCCAAACTTAATTTACTTTTCAGTCTAGTCAATTGAATTGTTAAAATATGTTGTGAAACATATGATTCGGGAAATGAAGTATAAGTTCTACAACAGAGTGAGGATCACATTTGATTCTATGAAGGAGAACTTCGTTCATGGAATTAAGTGCAAATAAATAAGAAAATATTCGTGTAGAATTGGAGAATCTTTAGGGTGATAGACTAAAATCCCCAATTTGGTCTTAGTGTTTAAAAACTAAAGCGAGAGTTAGCCTTCAGGTGATGGAAAGTGGAAGCTCTGGAGTGGGAGACAGTATCCTTCTAGCCTAGTCACAGATTTAGGAACTAAACCTGGAATTAGCCAATTATTTTCTATAACACTATATCAGGGTAGAGAATTAAAACTGCTCCTATTTGGCACAATACATATTATAACCATTTGTCTCATCTCATTTTACCAAAAATCTCATTGTTGTGGGAAAGATTCTATTTTCACATAAGAAATCTTCATCTCATAAACATAAACATAATTTAATAGTTTAATAATTTACTAGTTACTATTTAAACTTTACATTTTAGTAATTTGATTAGTTAATTAATTTAGTTCTAATAACATCACAACATTTGAAATTAGTTACAGTAATTTTGTTTTGACTTTTTGTGAATTTCCTAGTAAATTTATCATTTCGAATTTAAACCTTCCTTGTGGGATCGATATTTGAGGCTTAAATAGAAAGTCCATTATTACTAGATAACGATACATATACTTGCGCATTAATTGCTTAAATTTCTATATCATAAAATATTGTATCAAGCTTTTGGCGCCGTTGCATAACGGAGTCAACAATATAATTTTTAGACAACTATATCAAATTCGGGATCAACTTCTTATCAACTATTTCTACACATTGGAGAGACATTGTTCATCAAAACCCTTGGATCAGATTATGGCATCTATAGAAGAAAGTTGAGAAAGCTTTAAACCAATGCAATTAGAACACTTTCGGTAATATTCCGGCTGAAGTTGAAAAAGCTGAAAGATACCTGATAGAGATGGAGGAACTAGCAAGTAATGGTCTTACTGATGAAGATCTACTTTGGGCAGCAAATGAGCAACTTCTAACTGTTTTGGCAAGGCAAGACGAGTTCCTGAAACAAAAGGATTCAGCTAATAGATTCATGGATGGAGATAGAAATACTAATACTTTCATGCCTATATTAAGTACAGAAGGAAATGTAATGTTATTCACTCCATTAAGGATGAACAAGGCAGATGGTTAAAGAATCCTCAAGATATTGCAGATAGTGTTGTGAATTACTATAAAAATCTTATGAAGAACTTTGAGAACTTCAGACCTCCACTGGACCCTGAACTATTTAACAATGATAAAGAAATCTCTCAAGAGTTCTGGAATGCTCTTCTAGCATATTAGCCTTATTAGAATTTGTAAGCCACCTTTTCTTTTGCTGCAAGTTCTCCCAGCAGGTCTGGAATGCTCTTATACAACACCTAAAGATTGATACAATGAATTTGGAGTGGAGGAACATTTTTGGAATGTTGGAGGGGCTGGGTGAGTATTAATTTGGGCCCCATACCTTTTATTGCTGCTTGATTTCTCTGGTCTGCCAGAAATCAAATAATATTTGATGGTATCCCAGCAGCATAAAGCAAGGTGGTTGTCAATTGCTTAGCTTTAATCAGTAAAATTATTCAATTAAATAAGTTCCCTAACATACTCAAAACTGCTACTGACATTGGTCAAAGGAAAATTATTTAGTTAAGTTCTTCTAGGAAAAACTTCCTTTCCTTATGGTTAAAGTTAACACTGATCGAAGTTACTCTTCTTATGGGGTCGGGATTGGGGGAGTGTTCAGAGACCATAATGGAGGATGTCTACTGTTCTATCAGTCCCCAAATTTAGCTATGGATACCCAAGAATCTGAAGCCGTGTGTATGTACTAGGCTCTCAAACTAGCTCTTATCAACAACTGCAAGATGTTGTAGGTTGAAGTGGACTCCTCTATCCTATTGGACTATGTTAGAGGAAGTAGTACTCCCCCTTGGCACATTCTTCAGTGGACAAAACAGTTCAATTCTATGTTTGATGAATTAAGAGTCACTTTAAAATTCATATATAGAGAAGGTAATAGGCCTACTAATTTCTTAGCAAAGAGGGGAGGGGAATCACATGATGTAAGTGTATCCTCCTTACCAACCCGCTCTCTCAGTTTTTTGCTCCAAGGGGACTTAGTCAAAGCCCCTCACCTTAGAGTTGTAACTTTTGTTTGAGCTTAATATAATCCTACTTTTTCCACTATATATATATATATATA
>NW_018165012.1:1143021-1151605 GCF_001263595.1 Phalaenopsis equestris | reverse complement strand
TTATATATATATATATATATATATATATTTGATGAAGGAGTTGCTTTTGGCTCCCTACATGTTGAAGTAATAAGCTAGTATAGACATTAGAGAAGAACTGGCTACTCTTTTTTAATTCAATACAAGAACCGAAGAACCCCCCCAAAAAAAGACTAGGGACCACCCCCCAAAAAAAGGGAAACTACAATGACACAACAAAGAAAGAAAAGGAATGTATGGTTGCATCTGCACCAATTGTTGTCATGTGTCCATATAGGCAATTCTGAAGTGGGGAAATTCTAGAGTATCTCCTTGCAGCAAATAATGGAGAGTTGGTGGAGGGTTAACAACAACCTCAGTCTTGTTAGAGTGTGATCCAAGCTGGGCCAACTAGTTTGTAGGCTGATTTCCTTCCTTATAGATGAAAGTGAACTGGATTTGTACCTTGCTACTAAGATTTGATTTTATTTAGCCAGTATGAGTGATGTCAGGGAGCTCCCTCCTCATGATTTAAGAGGTGAATAATTACAGCAGAGTCCACTTCTAGCCAAAGCTTATTCCAATTAGCCTTAGTGGCAAGATTGATTTCCGAATACATAGCAATGAGTTCAGTCTCTATGGCATCAGTGGCCATAATTGGGGTGAAGAAATACAACAGGCACTTACTTAAATGATTTTTGTAAATACCTCCCACTCTAGCTCCATTTTTTGTAAGGCTTTATCAATTTTAATCTTCACAATGGGATGTTTTTGGGTTTTCCAGTAGACTCTGATAACTTGAATAGGTTCAGAATTGATCGGTGGATAGGAATTGGAGATGTTAGGAAATCTTTTCCAGTTGATCATCTTATGAAGATAAGATAAACAGTTTCTAGCAGTTTTCCCAACATTTGGATTAGAATCTTCAAACTTGACCTTATTTCTTTCCATCCAGATAAACCAGGCAATAGTAAAAAGAATAGTAGCATACTTTTTCTTCTGCCAGAACAACCAGCACTTGACAAGCTTATCCCAAGTGAAATCATTCTCATCAATGGTCAACTGATTCAAAATTTTTTCTAAACCACTTCCTCCTCCTTCTTACATAACCAGCATTTAGAGGGACCCCTCAATCCGTTCAGCTTGAGAATGTCATCTGTAGGGATCATTTTATGAAATATTCTCCAGAAGAGAAAAGAAATAGAGGGGGATAAAAATTTGTTCCAAATCTTGTCTCCCTAGGGTGTTTGCTCCCAACTGAAACTTTTGGAGTATATGGCTTTAGTAAGGCTTTGATGGAAGTAGTCTGCCATAGGACTTTGTCAGCTGTACTTCTATTGAACTTAATATTGGCCACTTTAATAATAGAGTGAGGTTGCATAAGATTAGATAACATAGCTAGGGACCACTCATCACCATCCCAGCAATCAACCACTTTCAAATCACTATTGTAGATATTTGTAATGGGGGATAACCAATCTTTGGGACACCAATTGTCAAGCCAAAACCTGATATCACCTTTGCCCAATTCCCAACTGTAAGTGGTTTCAGCAATATGTCTGAATTCCAGCATTTTCACCCAAATTTTAGAATCTCCACTTTTCCTTAGGACCAGTGTGGGGTGCTGATCTTTGCAATACTTACCCCACATGAATTTTGCCCACAGGGAATTTTGAGTTCTAAACTTAATCCAGAGTTTAGAAAAATTAATTTGAAAGAGTTGATCAAGATTCTTAAAGCCAATACCCCCAGCAATTTGAGGTTTAGCTGCTTTTCTCCAGGAAGCCCAATGCATTTGTTGTCTTTGATCATACCACAGGAATTTATTAAAAATTCTCTCTAGCTGTATTTGGATGCTTTTTTGTATGGTAGTCATCTGCAGTATATAAGAAGGGAAGGTAGTGATTATGCTCTTTAACAAAGTAATTCTTCCCTTGTTAGACAGAAAGTTTGTGTCCACTCATTGAGAAGACTTGAAATTTTGTTCAAGACCTCATCAAATTGAATTTGTTTGGTTCTGCCAGTGATAAGAAGCACCCATAGGTACTTAATTGGGAGTTGAGAAATTGTAAAACCAGTGTATTCAGAGGCCCAATGCTTGTGAGTAGAAGAGGCATGTTTATAGAAGACCATCTGACACTTTACTGGATTGAAGAACATTTCTGAGTGTGCTTGGAATTTTTGTAGTGTCTGGAAAACTTTTCTGATAGCATTCTTGCTGGCTCTAGAGAAGACCATTATGTCATCAACATACGGTAAATGGGTAATGGAAATATTGGATCTATGATGGTATCTATTGTGACTGTGATTCAGAAGAGCTTCATCAAGAATTCTAGATAAGTAATCAATAGCAAGTATAAAAATGGTGGGTGATAATGGATCCCCTTGCTTTAACCCTCTAGCAGCAGTGAATGAACCCCTCCCTTGCCCATTTATCAAAATAGAGTGTTCATTGTTATGTAGCCACCTCCTAATCAGGTGACAGAAATCAATGTTAAAGCCTCTGGCAATAAGGACTTCCATTATGAAATCCCAGCTTATGGTATCATAAGCTTTCCTTAAGTCCAGATTATATACCATATTGCCCCCTCTACAAGATTTTGTTCAAGTCCAGCAATAATTCTTGAGCCAGAAGAGTGTTATTAATGATGGACCTACCTTTTACAAAGGCTGTTTGATTGGGTTTAATTATGGAATCTAGGTGAGGTTGTAGCCTATTCACAATGATTTTGCTGATTATTTTACTAATAACAGTGGTCAAATAGATTGGCCTGAAATGATTCCAATTCTGTTGTATATCAGATTTAGGAATCAGCACAGTGGTGGAGGCACAAAAATACTTTGGAAGATTATTGCCTTGGAAGAAGCTTGTTACTGCAGCAATAACATGAGCCTTAATAATCTCCCAAGACTTCTTGTAAAATTTAACAGTGAACTCATCAGGGCCAGCAGATTTGTTGTTGGAGCTGATATTATTCCAAATTTCCTTTTCATTGGGGATATCTGTAAGCTTGAGGCTAGCAGTGTAGTTCAGTTCAGCAAGGAAATGTACCTTCTCAATAGGGGGTATGAAGTTGTGGTCCTGATTTAGCAAATCTTTGTAATAACTTATGGCATCATTAGCTATATCAGTATTATCATGTAACCACTGACCATTGGCATTTTGAATAGCATGGATTGTATTGCACTTTCTTTTATATTTTATGTAGGAATGAAAGAATCTGGTGTTTCTATCCCCTTCAGTGAAAATATTCATAGCTGCCTTTTGTTTAAGGAATTTTTCTTGATAATCAATGGAACTAAGAAGGTTGTTCTAAGCAATCATCAGTTTCTTTTCCTCCACATTGCCAATATGATCCTCTTGCTCCAAAGTTTTGACTTCATCTTCAGCCTCCTGGACTTTGGCATGCACATTTCCAAAGGTTTCCCAACTCCAATCTCTGAGGGCTTTGGCAATTTTGATTTGTAGTAAACTTAACTTGATAAACGGGTCAGGATGTGAAACCCCTTTCCATAAGTCAGCAATTTATAGGAAGGTGTGCAACCCACATGTTAAGATATCTAAAACATGGGGGGGGGGAGTTATAATTATCAGTAGAAGTAATACTGATAAGTATAGGTCTAGATCTGAGCCAACAAGACTAATTAAGAAGAGTGACAAAAGTAATGAGGAATTGGTTAAACCATGCATCATTTACCAACATTCTATCAAGTCTCTCCCAAATGGCTCCCCTCTTCCAAGTGAAAGCAGGCCCCTTGAAGCCCAGATCAAAGAGACTAGCCCTGTGGATATTCTCACTGAAGGAGTTCATCTTGGTAGGATTTAGGACTCTTCCTCCAGATTTTTTAGTAGTTGAAGTAATGCAATTGAAGTCTCCCCCCACCAGCCATGGGGAGTCCATCTGTTGGCTGATGTTAATCAACCTATTCTACAGCTCCTTTCTAGCATCTCCTTTCTAGCATCCTTTTGCGCAGCCAGCATATATGAAGGTAGCTTCACCATTATGTCCATTCATAGTGAATGAAAGGTGGACAAATTGTGGATGACCAATTAGAATATTTGAATTGATTTCTCTTCTGCAAATTAACCTAATTTTATTGTTAGTGTTCTGTTAGTGGTTCTTAAATGGGTGAAACTAGCAAACCTTTTTAATAGATTTTGAGGGTTCTTGTGAACCATTGGTTCAAGGATAATAATACACCACAGCTTGTATTTAAAATTCAGGTATAAAATTCTTTTTAGGGAAATATGGTTAGACATCCCCCTTATATTCCAGCAAAGTCGATTAATCATGAAGTGGAGGGTGTGGGGAAGGCTGAGATCTTAATCTAGTTCTTCCTCTAAGATTTGGAGAACCATTTCTTGCTCTTTCAGCCTTCATAGAGTGTACCCCTGATTGTAATTTTCGCACTTCTGTCCCTGATTTTCTTCTTTTTCTTGCTGTTTTAATTTGCCAATCTTCTTCAATGGTTTGTTTCATTTCAATAATGATTGGTTCCTTTGGAGCTTTGTCATGGATCTCTATGATGATTTGCTTCCCCTTCTCAGCTTGCAAAGGGGATGTAGGTGTGATAATCGTGATTTTAATATCTTCCTTTCTAATTGGTCTGTGTAGTGGGGTGTCATCTTGGCTATTAGGTTCAGATAGCTCTCCAAGAGGATCAGCATCTGATGGAACCTCATTAATTCTTGGGGGTGATTCCTCCAGCCTTTGATTTATTTCTTATCTGTTTTCTAACATTGCTTCTTCAGCAATACTCCTTGTAGCATTAGTCACAGTTTTTTCAGTAGTTGTTTGATTTCTTCCTGCCATTTTTCTATTTTGGGATGTAATCCGTAACATTTTTTCTATAGTGTGACCAAACATATTGAAATGTGGAGAAGAGTAAGGTTTCTGTTCAGCTATTATATCCTGCCAGAACCCTTCAGCATCAGAACCAATCAAAATTCTCTTCAATTCAGGGAGTGTGATATCTCTTTCAAGGCCAGGTCTGGCCTTGTTATATGTGGGGGAAACCACTCTTAGAGTAGTACCTAATGCTCTACCAATATTAAATAGAGCATTGAGCTTGAAGTAGGGGAATGGGAGACCAGGTAGCTTGAACCAGAGGGGAACTACAGGAGGTTCTTTACTAGGATCAAACCCTGGAGTCTGTTTGATAATTTTCATATTTATTCCAGCAATGTTAACAGATTGTTTAGCAAACAATCTTACATAGTCTTCCTCAGCTGCCAACTGAATTAGAAGGTGCCTCCCATCCAATAGCCAAATTTTCCAATTTCTTATAAACTTCAGTGATTCAAAAAAAACTTCTGACTAGCTCCTTTTTAGGATGTCCTAGCTGAAATTATCCACCAAAGTGAACATAACCTCTTTCTTTAATGCATCAATTTCCTTGGTAGTGAAGTATACAGTTGTTTCACCTTCTTTAGACCCAAGAGGGTGAATATAAGGACTGCTTCCTTTTCCAGCAGCAGTATCATGAAATTCCTGTGGGAATATCAAACGATCATAATCTTGTAAAATTTCAGTTGATTTTCCAACCACACCATCATAGGTTGCTTTTTTCCATTGGGGATCTGTGGAGATATCAATGGAAGAAGTCATCACCATTCCAAAACAATTAGGAGCTTGTAGTTTAGCTAAACAGCAAACAACTGTCCAAGAGGAAACAGAAAAACAGGCAGAGCCACTTCTGAAACCTAAAGTCTTCTGAAACACTTCTGAAACCTAAAGTGACAGCAAGCAAGAAATACCAGTGAAGTTTTCTTCCCCAAGGGGAGCTCAACAAAGAAGAAATCCCAAAGATTAGAGGAAATGAATAAAGACAGCTCCCCCAGTATTTAGTGGAACAAAGAAGGATGAAAAACCAATGGAACAGTGTCACTGAAATGAGCTGGAAATAGAACATCAGCCACCAATGTAACAGTGCCAAGGAAAGGTTTAAAGGAGCAGTAAAAGAAGATCAACTAGTGAACACTTTGTTCACCAAAGGAAGCCAGCAAGAAAGAAGCTGACAAATTTCAATTTGGCAATCAACTGATTCTAGAAACTCTGATGAGGAGTTAGTTTCTCTCTTCATTATGATCAGGAGGTTTTATCTTCATACAATGGTAATGTGCCCAAGTCTCTCATGGTCCAGATTATCATTCTTCCATTAGCATGCTTTGCTCATTTATTTCTTTAAGAACTATCTGTTTAATCATCCTTAAATATAAGGCTTCAGGAATCTCTAGGGTTTTCTTTTTTTTTGTGGGGTCGAACACCCAATAGATGTTGTGGTGAACAAGGTTCACCTAAGCAAAGTGCACTATGATGTCGGTCCCGGACTGGGTCTCGGACTTCATCTTTACTACATATCTTTTGGGTTTGATTTACTATTTGCATGTTGTATCAAATCATTGTGCCCTTAAATTTTCATTTTTGAAATTAGATAAAATTTTTCAACACCATAATTACTAGCAAAAAACCAATTCGAAGAATACACATCAAAATTTGAGAAATAAAAAAAATAAAACTAAATGAACACTTCAAAATAAAATGAAAATAAGAAAGATGTACCTAGTTCATAAAATGACCTTCATTAATTTTAGTTTTTGCACTAGATATACGAAGTATAGACCTTCACTAACCCTCAAAACTTTTCAAATGTCAGCTATAATGTCGTCCCCAACTTTGACCTTCTCTTGCAACTTTCCTGCCAGGGAAGAGGTCTACACACGTAGGACCCATGATTAAGTTTCAATCCAGTTTTGATGAGTTTTGAAGTGGTACTTGGCAAGTCCCCATTTGTCATAGTGAAATTTGCTGCCCCAGCCATTCAAGAGTCATGCACTAAGTTCCATTTAAGCTTTTTTCAGGACTTCTCTTCTTTCAAGAAGGTGAAGGTCGTCGCTGACCCTATTAAGTTTGTCGTTCCTGCATTTGTTAGGTCTACCGCTCCTATGCCAAGGAGAGTCGTCACTCCTACCACCCCCAGATTCATTGTTACCATGTTGATTATCTCTTCTGCTAAGGGAAAGGAAATTTTATTTGATGAAGATTCAACTGATGTGTTTACCACCTCACCGTCAGTATTCAGGATTGGTTCCAGTTCTAGAGTAGCACTGTTGGCTAGGGCCACTATTGTCAAAGGTGTCAAGTTAGTTGTTTCTAAGAAGAATCTATAGTCGGAGGAGGTTGAAGTAACCTCACCTCTCCTCAAAGGGAATAGGTTTCATCTGCTATCTAATACTACGGGAGAAGAGAGCTTTCATGAGATTGTTGTTGTATTAACCCTACTTCATGCTCACGGTGAGAGGAAGAGAGGCCTACGACCATCACATGAGTCCTTACTATTTTTGAGAAGTTAACCAAAAAAAAAAAGGTTGTTCTATCGCTGAGCTGCTATGCTAAAGAGAAAGGGATGTGTTGCATCGCCACAAATGAAAACTGAGATCCTAAGGAAGGATAGACTTTCCCGACAGCGTCAGAAGATGACATAGGCACCACTAGCTCGCACCACCACCATATTTTATTTGCGAAATTGTGTCAATACTGTTTTTATTGTAGTTGATGATTCTTCCATTGAAGAGAGACTTACAGAGTGTATACTAGTGTCGATCGTGAAATGGGAAAATTGTCTATTTCTTTAAAAATGTAATTTAGTATAAATATAATTTAGAAAATTAATATTTTAAGTATTGAAAATACAAGACCGAACTGATCTCATATAGATAAGAGTTTAAAAAATTCATCACAACACCACAAGTAATGCATCTATCCTTGAGAATAGACACATTACTTACTGGTGAGACTCAATTAAATAAACAAAAAAATTTATGACATCTATTTTAGTCTGCAAAAATCTTTTATGTTGACTGACAAGTTCCCCTATTGAATATAAAGATTAGATGGTGTTTATTTTAATCTAGGTTCATAAAGTTTCCTATAAGGGTAAGCCCCTATAGTTAATTACATCCTAAATGACCGAAGTCACTTAAGAAATCTCTTAGTTTAGATTAGAAAATAATGCCTTCAAGAATTTCAAAAAGTTAGGATTCTCAAGGTCAGACAAAGAGGTGTTAAATGGGAGAAGATTGAAATTGAAACATTTTTTTATGGAATCCAAAGGAAGAAAGACTAGGGGATGCCACGGATCTTGAAGAGAGACTCAGTGACTTCTGATACACCTAAAATATAAACTATTTTTATACACATTTTTATACCTATTATTGAGATATTGCGCTTTAATGAAATGTATTTTTTTTATTTTTCTTACAGATACAGGTAAAAAGATGTGAAAAAGGATCAAATTTAGAGCAAAAAGGTGAAAAATGTGCAAATGAGTTTTGGCGTCTAAGCGCCAGATCCAGTGCTTAAGCTCCGGTTAAATCGAGAAGTCAGCGCCTAAGCACCAGAGGTCCCGCACTTAAGCACCAGTGGCAGTTACTAGACAAGAAAAGTTAGTTTTTGTAAATTTTGAAGAGGTTTTTGAGGCACCCATTGGCTTAATATGTGGTTATAACCACCATGGACAAAAATCATCACTAAAGGATGCATCTCTTGGGGAAATACATCGAATCTAAACATATCTTGAAAAGTTTCCAAGGTGCCTCTTGGAAAACTATAAAAGAAAGAAGAGA
>NW_018165012.1:1141390-1142829 GCF_001263595.1 Phalaenopsis equestris | reverse complement strand
AAGTTGTGGAGAGTATTGATCTTTAATTTTGGAAGAAGTTGTGATGATTTAAATCCATTAACTTCATTTACTTCTTGATTTGGCCAATCCAGATGTTAAAATTTATTGTGAGAACATGTAAGAACCGGGTTGGTATTGTTTCAGTCAACAATTGGAAAGAATCACATGAGGTTATATGAATTAGAATGTAGTTCATATGATTGAGTGCAAATAAATAGGGAAATATTCAATTAAGGGTGTAGAGTTAGAGGACTTTACCCAACTTTGTTTATTGTTTTAGGTTCTGATATCGGAATGTTAGCACCCAGGTGGAGGGAATTGAGGAAACTCTAGAGTGAGAGCTAGTATCTTCCCTGCCTAGCCGATCTTCATAACTATTCAAACTTTAAATTAGCCAATGTTCTATATAGCAACTCTAGTAAGAGTAAAGAATATTATCGCTTCTATTTGACACAACACAATTTGCATACTTCCACAACAGAATTCATATACTTATTACTGATTCATGATAAGAAGAAAGATATTTTTCTTATTAACTACTTTTCATTTACAAAACTCTAGTTATCTTTTTAATTTGTTATTATTTTGTCAAAATATCAAAAATACCAAAAATATTTGAATTTTTAATACAACAAAATATATTCAGTTTAAGTAATTGTCTTTTTAAAAATAGAAAGTTTTTTTAAAATACATATTGTATAAATTCCCTATGGGTCTGATATTCTGATTTTAATCAAAAAGTCTTATATTACTTGATAACGATAGGTATACTTGCGTAGTATCCCAATATATATAAATTAAAAGTGAAATTCTTATTCTTCTTCAGGATCAAGTTTTTTATTTTGTTGTAAAATAAGGAAATATAAGTGAAATATAATTTGAATGATTGTTATACTTTGCATAATAGAAGTATCAGGAGGGATCAAGTTTTTGGCGCCATTGTCGGGAATCGAAAGCAAAATTTTTATTTTTAGAAAGTTTTATTTAAACTTTAAGTATTGTATCTTATTTTCTTTGTGTGTTTTTAATTTTATTTTATTTTATTTTGTGATAGTGTATGCGTAATTTAGGTTCTGGAGGACTAGTGCCCCACGATTCTGATTTAGAAATAACTATTAGAAAAATCAGAAGAACCAAAAAATTATAAATTTTAAAAAACCCAAAAAAATTATAGAAATGACAAACAAAAATAATCAAAATGCTGAAATTTATCAAGAGTTTAGACCTTTAAGAGATTATGCCAACCCTACTGTAGATGAACTTCATTGTAGTATTCAAAAACCTACTGTAGTGGCTAATTCATTTGAGTTTAAACCTGCTATTATCCAAATGGTATCGAATAATCAGTTTGGGGGATCACCAAGTGAAGTTCCAAATTTACATCTTACCAATTTTCTAGAATCATGCTCTACATTTAAATACGA
The DNA here is from genome assembly GCF_001263595.1 of Phalaenopsis equestris. Classification (NCBI taxonomy): domain Eukaryota; kingdom Viridiplantae; phylum Streptophyta; class Magnoliopsida; order Asparagales; family Orchidaceae; genus Phalaenopsis; species Phalaenopsis equestris. Next base: position 1,141,405 of record NW_018165012.1, on the reverse strand, counting down.
TGGTGTATCAGATGA
>NW_018165012.1:1139650-1141290 GCF_001263595.1 Phalaenopsis equestris | reverse complement strand
AGGGCTCGTTAGCTTCCTTGTGAGATAAGATTAGACCGCTCAGAGTGACTTGGTGATGTGCCCCAGCGAAACGCTTTACGAACGCATCTTCTAGCTCAGAGAACGTTCTGAAGGTATCGTTTGGCAGATCGGCATACCATTCAAAAGCAAATCCTCCTAAACTAGTAACAAAAAGGCGGAGGAGTAAAGCGTCGTTATTTCCGACGTTGCAGCATAATGCCCGGAACTGAGCGATGTGCTGGCGAGGATTCCCAACTCCCTCAAAAGGAGTAAAACGCGGAGGCACAAAGCTTGGAGGATACGGTATGTATTCGTACGCCTCGGGGTAAGGCCTGCCTCGACGCACTATGGTCTCTCCCTGTTGTGCTGCTAGGGCGGTCTTTACTTTTGCATCTATTAAAGACTGTAGATGCGAGTCAGACTGTGCTTGCTCATTTTGGGCGATATCAGAAGAGGTAACACGAACAGGTCTTGCCGGTTCAGGCGGCGCGACGGGCGTCACTAAACGTGTCTCTACCTGTGTCGGAGGTGAGGCTCGGACCCAGTCTGGTCGGCCTGTAACGCGGCAATCTGTGCCATGAGGATTACTATCTGACCCTGTAAAATGGCGATAGTCTCCTTGGGAGTAGGGCCCCCTTAATCAATCACAGGGTCGTTCTGAACCTCTACGGGCTCATGACGGTCAGCCTCCTGGAGGTCATGAGACAGATCATCAGTAGAGGATCTTTGCCCTCCAGTGGTCACTACAAAAACATGATGTTTTGCCATTTCAAAGTCATGAAGCTGTTCTCCGAAGAGATTATCCTCTTCAAGGAGCTTGTCGGGAATGTCAGAGAACCCACTAGACAAGTTTTCCTCAAGATCGAACTCGGGCCCACCCTCGGGGCTAGCCCAAGGCAACTCTAAGCGGCAATCAACTGGAGGAGAGACTTGTCTCAAAATCGAGACATTAGCCCCAATAATAGGCGGTGAAGCTGCAAGAGGTACAATAGTGGAGCTCTTTCGGACCCACCTCCTCTCAGGTGGGTGATAGCCCTTTCTCAAATACGAATGCGAGGAGTATCGGCGGAGGCGTACCCCGAATCTCGCCTCGCTACCAAAAACAGCAGAAGCAGGATACTGACTCAAAATAGGAGAACAGTAAGAAAACAGACCCTTATCTTTATTATCATTAATAGAAGGAGGTACAGTAAGAGCTGCGACCATTGCCGCTATAGAAGTGGTGGTAAAAGGAACAGAACCAAGCTCTGGAATAGCCCCGTCAAACTCCATATTCGAAACCTCTCGGGACTCTTGAATGGGGTCAACGGCCTGTACTACGGAGCGTAAGGAGCCTGAACTCGTAGCGGACCGACGGGCGGACCGACGGGCGGACCCCGGTCTCCTGCTACGAGGATGTCGTGGGCGTGAAGCGGTGGAAAGTTGTTTCATGACTCGCTCAGACGTCTCTGAAACCTGAGCCACGAGCTTCTCCCTAGTTATCGGACCTTGTCCTATCATGGAGGTAACTGCTCCGGCGATTTCCTTTGTCAGAAAATTTGTAGCAGCACGATCAAAATGGACGGGGGATTGCAAAGGACTCGTGTCACGAGGCGGGGAACGTCTCCTAGCAATTCTGGCGGGAACGTCGCCTATGCAAA
>NW_018165012.1:1136009-1137018 GCF_001263595.1 Phalaenopsis equestris | reverse complement strand
GGCGGCCGAACACTTCGCCGGCGCATCCTGACGTTGCTGGACAGCGGAGTTCGTCGTCGTTTGGAGGGGTGCAGGAGTCTTGGATTGCGTGCAAAAAGCTTCCCGGACTTCATTGGGCTTCGTGCAAACCGCGCGACGGTATAACTCCTATTCCCCTCCGCACTTTATTTCCTAGCTAGCCTTAGGTTGTAGTGGCGTTAGGCGTGCGGGTTCGATCGCCCGCACGGGATGCGTGCGTCGGCAAGTGCCGGCGTAACGACGCATCTGTGTGATGGATCACTTGTTTTCCTAGAGGCGGCCTTTAGGATAGGATTTTCCTTACGCAGCTAAATCCCCTACGATAGCCGAGTGAATCCTGTTTGATTGTCAATCTTAGCACAAAAATCCTGAGGATTGGAGCCTCTTTTGCTTCCCTTTGCTTTGTTTGTTTCGGTCTTGTTGTAAAGATCGAAGAATAAGCCTTTGCAAAATGAGAAAATGCGAGTCGTTAGCTCATTTTGTAAAGTGCAGATGGTGTCGTGAAATCTGGAAAAGCGTCGTCGCTAGTTCATTTCACGACAATGCGGAGAACTTCCCCCCTTGGAGATCCGGGGAGAATTTCCCCACCGGCCTCGCCGAAGCAAAGGTGGCAATCGCCATTTTTATATATGTTGACCCTAGCCTTCCTGGTGAGGTCGTTAGCACGGGGATGGCTCCATATTGCATGTGAACGTTTGCATTTTGAATTTTGCATTTTGCATCGCACGAGCATGTCACTTCGCTCCAACCGGCCGTCCCGGATCGACGAGCATTTCACCTCACTGCAGTAGGCTCTCCCGAGCCAGTTGGTACGACACTTCAGCTCGATCGGACGCCTTGATCCGGTTGGCCAATTATTCGCACTATCATACCATCTTGCACGTGTACTTATATATATCTATATGTATATACACACACATATATCTATATGTACACACACACACACACACACACACACACACACATATATATATATATATATATATATATA
>NW_018165012.1:1117438-1134689 GCF_001263595.1 Phalaenopsis equestris | reverse complement strand
TGTATAGAATTAGGACCGGACATGTATATGCGAAGTCTCGCCGCTTTTACTGCTTTCACTGGACTATGTTGCCGGTCCAGCGGCATTTGGCATGTTTCTATATTCTTTTGGAATGTTTTCTTTCTCTTTCTCTTCTTGTATGCCTTTGCATGTTGGAGCGTTTTATATTGTTTCTTTCTGCGCATCTGGGATTTCACGATGCAACATAGGCTCATTAGGATTTAAATTCTTAATTTTTCTAAAAAAAAATCCTAAATAAAACATTCAAGATAATCAAAATTTAGGATTAAAATATTCAGGATTTAAAAAATTGCAACATTTACTTTCCTGCATATATTATTAGGGCCTCCACAATACTTAAGGACCGCTCTAGATAACTGCATTCATATTTGCATGTCCCGAGGAGGAGCCCCCGTGCTTCTCCAATCCGACTGGCCCAACATATCCTTTATAGGTGGTTGTCTAGTGCGCTTAGGATGTTAGAAGGCTCCCTGACCCAGACGGGGTATAAGTCCTTTTGTTGGGAGCGTTTCCAGCTTTGTAGCTGAACCTCCACTTTCTTTTCTTTCTTGAGGCATCCTCGCCACTTTGGCAGACATAAGTCCCACCTCTTGGAGTTCCAGCTGATAGTCATAGGATAGAGTTTCGTTCCTTTGACCTTAGGGCTACCGGAGTTCCCGTGGACGACGCAATTCACGGATTGCTGACCGGCGATCCCAGGTCGTGTTAGGTCGACTACCTTCACGACCAGGTAGACTTAGGGTCCTAGTAGCTGTGAATGACGGGTCCGTGGTACCCCGACCCAGTTACCTCAACCTCTTAGGACTATCATTGCCAACTTTTTTACCACCTCAGTTGAGCCTTGTCTTTTCTTTTGCTTTCGTTGGAATCATCCCAGCGGTCCGATGACCGATGAGCTGCTGCCCGTTTGGGATACGACGATTTGTCATCTGCCTCACGGTTTGGATGTGCTTTGACGTATCGGGACTTCCCGTTGGGATGACACGGTTATTTCGTAGGTTCTGTATGCTGATGAGTACGCTATCCATATGGGAACCACGAGAGACTCACTTCTCGCTCCGTGGTTTAGCGAGAGCTTAGAAGCATCAGGACATTCCCCCTGTACCTATTGCCCCAGGTTCACGATAGTCCAAGCGAAACTCCTTTTATCGAGAGTATTCTTGGGTACCCCCTAAGATGTAATTAACCAAGTGGGATACGTCCCCTTGGGAGTGCTCTTGACCCCAGAACGGGCACCTACACCTGAATCTCTGGTTATGGGTAGTCTACGTATGTATTCTTTCGCGGATATCGGTTTAAGGTGCTTTCGCCCGATCTTGTTTGGACGAACACTCTTAACCTATCCTTGCAAGGTTTGTCGCACGTAGGCTCTCCACGTTTTGTGTTTTCTCTTATTTGTTGTTTTGTCGTATGTCCTTTTTTATTCGATTCCTCTCCTCTTTGAATCATTGATATGGTTCGGGAGGGAGATTTATTCGGATAGGGGAAGTATACGACAATCGACAAGCTGGAGACTCATTTAAAAATAAAAGAGAGAAAAACAAACGAAAACACTTCCATCTTTTTTCATAATTATTTTACCTTCAATTATTCTATTTTCTTATAATTTTTCAAGGTATAAATATTGAAAATTAACCCACTTCTCACTTCAGGTTTTTATACCTTCACGATCAGCAAACTAGCTCATCATTTATCTTGCAGATGCAGATTAATACCGGGAGTTTCATCTGTAGCTGCTTGCCTGCTTGAAGAGTGTGAAATTGTTTCCAGAGGTTAACCCCCATAAGCCAAGTAATGCTGAAGAGGTGAGGAAGAATGCAACTTAGGGGGGCATTTACATACATGCCACACAAATCTTTTGTATTTGCATATTTAACACCTAAACTTTCATATTTATTTGCATAGCTCTTGTCTCTTTAACATCACATCAAAAATATTACTCTTGCTAACTTCTTAAAAGTGAAATACAGTGAGGTGTTATAAATGAAAATATCAAACTTTAGGTGTTAGACATATAAACACATAAGAATTGTGTGCTATATATGTAAATTCCCATTATATTATTGAGTTGGAAATTTATACAATATCAACCGATTGAAAGTAACTTATTGCGGGAGGACTGCTGATTTGAGTGACAGTTTTCTTTATCAATTTTATGCAATTCATTTTGAACTTCTATGAAGTAATTTGTAGTATTTTTTTTTAATGGAGTAAACGATGTGATGGTTTAATTCTCTCTCAGTTTTTGTCAAGGAAAGCCAAAGGAATTAACTGATGCTCAAGTAATTTATAGGCAGATTATCTAATTGCAAAGAATGATTTGTTTTTTTTTTTCTTACATGTCTTATTTCAGTTAAATTTCTATAGCATTTTCTTCCTATCTAAAGTCAACTTTTCTAGCGTTAAATCAGCAATAACAAAATTGAACATTAGTGGCTTTGGGAGGTATATGCTGTTAATAGATAGTAAGCAACATGTTGTAGTGGTCAGATCTCTAGAATTCTTATAGTTAAATAACTCTCTCCTCCAAAAATCCTCTCATTAATGCATTGAAATATGATTAATTTATGAAATTTTGCAAAGGTTATTTTAATCATTTCCTCCATGAATAATGACATTTCTCAATCGATTCACTTTGGCCATGACATATATTTTTCATAACTAGTTTGGGCTTGACAGATTCATCCCATCAAGATATTTGTTTCGAATATAAACACATAAAATTTGGTGTACATTTGATCCTCAAAATGATATTGAGAAAATTTTATTTGTGTTTCTAAATGCTGCTAAGTGTGAGCCTAATTTTGTGAGTGTCGCTTATCATCTCATAAGGAAATTGTGAGCACATAGATTAAGGCATTAGAGGAAAAATGCGAGCACACTGATTGAAGGTCTCGATCATTAGATCAACTTTATAATAGATTTTAGGTTGCAATCCCTGTGTTATTATTTTATTGGCTCTCTGGGGGACTTGCTAAACCTATATATACCCCTCTTGTTTTGTGTAAAGGATACACTTGTATCAAAATCTAAATACAATTGACCACAAAATTAATTATTGTAATCATATGGTTTGAAATCTAAAAACATGTATCAAAATTCATTATAATTCAAATAAATTCTCCAACGGCACATCAATCTCCCAAATAATTTTTTCTCTCTTTAGTCTGTTTTTTATCTTTTTTGTGGGATTACTTCTTTTATTTGGGTCTTAATGAACTTATATCAAAGGTCACGAATTCTTGTTGGGTTTGGTGAGTACATATCAACCCCAGCGAGGTATCCTGAATCATAAAATCAAGTTGTTTAGATAATTGAGAGTATGGTGACTGATTATCATTGAGACTTCTGATTGGCATAGAAAAAAAATTATTTATTAGTGTAATGTAAGTTTTATTGAAGAGGAAAAGAACCTATAACCATATATACCAGAATGCAATGGTATGCTTTAATAAGGCTTTTTTTGGTAAGGTTATTCTCAGGCCAAGGCCAACTGCTAAAGTGATCGAACTAGTCCAGGACAAACGAGTCTTTGGAAAAAAAACCATCATTGCTTTAGGGTATATGTGTCAATCCTTATTTGTCGTCGTTTGACACCAGTATCATGATTTTTTCACCAGACACCATAATGCAATGGTATACTTTAATAAGGCTTTTTCGGTAAGGTCATTCTCAAGCCAAGACTAACAACTAAAGTGATCGAACGAGTCTCTCGAAAAAAAATCATCATTGCTTTAGAGTATATGTGTCAATTCTTATTTACCGTCGTTTGACACTCTCATCATGATATTTTCACCAGACACCATAGCAGTCATGTATATTGGGGATATCCAAAAAAGTGACTTATGAGCCTCTTTCTTTCTCTTTCTCTTGTTACCGAGAAGGAAAGATCCTTTCTTTGAGCTATTCCCTACCGTCTTGAAATCTTGAGAAAATATAGAATGATAGGGAGGAGCTTTAGCAATACATCCATCAACTTCTTTAATACCTTTTTCCTAAAAACAAGATCTTTACGGAGTTATATTAAATCAAGAATAACACAAGATCCTACGTCCTAAAAAAGCTCAACTTTCCAAACAATAATCTTTATCACTATAATTTCATAACAATTTTTACAAGCAACCGGAGATGTCCCAAACAATTAAATTAAATTTAAAGTAATTTTTTATTTTAATCACACTAATAAATAATTAAATATTTATTAAACTAATTAATATTTTATTATATATAGTTACATATAAATTTATTTTATTATTATTGATTAATCATAAGTTATTAAACAATTAATTATTAAATTAACGTCGCAACTTATGTTCTGATGTCTTCCTCCCCCTGTTCTGCTCAAAACCCTTGCCGACGTCTCTCACCCTTCCCCTGGTTTCGCCCAAATCCATCGCCTTCCTGAACACGCTCCCGATACAGTCGCGGTTAGGGCTACTGCGAAGGCAACAACGGGATCGCAACGTACAAAGACCTCCGAAACTTCCATCTTTCTCCTTCTTCCACTCCGCTCCTACCAGTAACCATTGAGGAAGGTAACATTCGTCTTTCTCGCCCTTCCCCACTCCCCTCATTTGCAGGCTTAAACTTCTCTAAATCCGGCAAATCCGTTTTCCAAGTGGTTTTACTAAATCCCGGATTCAAGGCAAAACGAAGGAATAAACGGGATTTAAGAACCTGTAGGAGTTAAAGATGCCTTTTTTACTGTTTGGCAGGGAATCCCGCTCAAATCCTGCTACCAAACAGCCCCAAATGGTGGAGCAAGAGGGAATTAGAGGCACCGTTAGCCGACGAGAAAAGAAGAAGAGGAAGAAGCTGGAACTGGCGATGGAAGTCTTATCGGAAACTGGGGATAGAATGGCTCCCATCGTCGGCTACTTCCCATCTGGCTATGATCCTCTTGCTGCTGGCGCTGACCCTGACGTCAATGTCTATAGGAACAAGAGCAAGCCCAATCGCCTTGAACTAGTGGTACGTCCACCTGACTGCAACGTTGAGTTTGTTGGCAAGAGCTACGCCGGCGAGGCTGCCATGCCGCAGCTATGCACGTATGCCCTCGGTGTTCTTGATAAGGAAACCCAGACTTTGAAGATTGTGCCCATTGCTGCCAACAAGGTTTTTGATTCATCTTAGAATTATACTCCTTTTAAATATCCGTGTTAATGGTTTTCTCTATAACCTGTGCTTTATCTTGCAAAAGGCTGCCAATATTTCTCTCTGGATTATTGACTTATGTTTGCGATCAAGAACTTAAAGTTCTATTTTTTAAGACTTTCGAGAAAAAATACTATTCTTGTTTTGTTATTCTTTCTTAAGTTATTCTCATATTGTTGTTCTAAACATGCTTTCCCAAGTTATTTTGTTTCCACGTGTTGCTACTTGTATGCCTTGTAAATGTTATTCTGCATGAAAAGCTACCGTTGTAATATGAGAGAGCATGCAGATCCTCAGGCTGGAGCCTAGGCTTGTCAATGGTGATGGAGAGCGCACAGAAGCGGGTGAAGAAGTCATTATTGATGAGAATAAGGAGCATCCGATGGCAGAGCTTACTCAACTCTATGGTACAAAGAAGGCTAAGATGGTTGTAAGTTTTCATTTCTTTTTATGAGTTGTGTATAATTTATACTTCTGTCTTGCACCTTGCATGGTTGCATGCATACACGAGGCAGGTGAGCTTTACTTTGTCACGATTAATCAAGGCCTTTAATATATGTTTGTTGAAGTGGCATTATCAAGCCTTTTATTGTGCATAATTCTTTTTGTTTCATTTACATCTATGAAATAAAATGTATTACTCATTCCAAACTACCTTATATATAGCAAATCGAACGGACACTAAAAATCTCGTGTCTTAAAAATTAGGGAGATTTACATGCATAGCTCTCAAAATTATCTAAATTATATATTTCACTCCAAAAATTTACCATTTATGCCATTCTTTTTTCTTAAAAATTATCATAAAGCTTCTTCTCAAATTCAAAAATAAAAAATAAAACAGATATAATACTTGTTCACATGCGTTCGGGATAATTCAAATTCATATGTTAATAAAATTCACTTCTTTATTCAACCACATAAGCCATTGGAAAGAAAGATCTATAACAAATATGCTTGCTAGGAAGTTTCTTGGAGCGATATTGAAGGGAACAATCCTCAAAAACAAAAAAAAAAAAAAGAAAAAGAACCATAGAGAGAGCCAAGCCAACAATAACAAACCCAAAGAACCACCTACAAAAAACAATGAATTTAACCGAATTGTTTTATGAATTAGACATCACAAGTTGTCCTGTATAGGGACAATCATTATCAGCGTGTTTTCAATAATATAAAAAACCTCAAAAATACAAAATAAAATTAACTTAAAGCAAATCAATTCTCTAATTATCAATTTACCCACATCTCAATACATATGTTCCATGCTTTTTATGTTTATAAAGTTTGATGTTTGCATCAATTTCTTCTACATTAAATTTGTTTTTTGATTCTACAGACAAACTCGTCGGCTGAAAGATGCAACCAAATATATAAGTTAATGCTGCAAACAAACATGATAACAAATGATACAAAAATATGATAACTTGGAGACATGACATACATGAGTAATTTGGACTTTTGTTCTAATATGCGCTACAATATAATGCAATGATTTTAATTACTGGTGTTTCTATTTTCCTATAGGCAAGTAAGTGGAAATCAATAAAACGAAAAGTGGATGATCCTTCTGTTCTTGGGTCCCTTGAAGTTGGAACAGAGAGTAACTTGAACGATGAAGCTTCGAAAGATATTGAAGAACCATTGGTTCGTAATATTCCTCCTTATGATGCCTCTGCTGTGACACCACACAATGCGTACCCCTTACATAAGATTATACTAAAAGGAGAAAGATCTTACCTTAAGGATATTTTGGAGACGTTGAAATCGGAGCCTAATGATGGTTATAATTCCAAATTTTGGGAGGAGAATCACTACCCATGTTTTGTTATACATCGATTGAATAAGCTAAGGGATATGCAGGTAATTCTCTCGCACATTTGTTTGGTTATTACAATTGAAGCGTTTCTTTCTTCCGGATTTCTTATAATCAGGAGCTTTACTTTTTTTTATTGAAGCTTTTTTTTTAACAATATTCTTATTGGTGTTTCTTTTCATGTTTTTTCTTATGCTCTTTTGTTTTGTATATAGGCATTAAATATAGTGGACACTATTAGTACTGTTTTAGTTTCGAAAATAAGCAACTATGTGGTACTCAATACGTGAGAACATTTTGTCCATATAAATTTGTCACATCAGTCGCTTGTAGTGGTGCACATTATTTGGTTAAAATCGAAAAACCGAATCGAACCAAATAATTTTGGTTGATTCGGTTCAGTTTTAAAAATGGATTTTGGTTTTTTTTTTTTTTTTTTTAGAAACCTCAATATTTGGCTTTTGGTTCTTGGTTCAGTTTTAACCTTTGTTCAACCGAATAAACAGAAAATCTAAAATTCAAAATTAAATTGAGGAAACAAGAACTTAAATGATACTATACATATTAAGATATATAATTCTTGATGTTTATTTATAATTGAACTTCAACATATAAGGTTTGTTCGTAACCAAAATGTTTAAATCTAATTAAATTTTGGTTTGATTTTGTCAAAATTTTTATTGGTTCGGCTTTTTTTATTTTGGATTTTGGATTTGGTTGCAATCGATTTGCTGAATTTTAAAACCAATCCATCCAAACCGACCCAATACTTACCCCTACTTGCTTGCCACGCAAGTGATTATTTTCACGGTCTTAAAGAGAAGAGCTGTGAGAAGATGTATAATATTTAATGGATAACTTCTCATTGACTGGCAGGGAGGGATGTTTTTATGATTTTATCCCGTCGTACTTTTCCCTCATGATACTTACAAAAAAAAAAAAAAAATGAAAAGTTATATGCATTCCAAACAATTCTTATGTGTCTAGATATCTAACATATAAAATTTTTATCTATATTTTTATCATGTTCATATTTTGAACTTAAGCATAAGATGATGTATTTGACCACTAGATTTTATTTTTTTTGGTGGAGTAAATTTTCTCATGTTTCTATGCAGGATGAGGCGGAGAAGACTCAATTTGCATCTATATTATCATACATTACTCACCTTATAAACTTCCGGAAGGTTGCGGAATCCGTTCGATGGAAATCTTATCGTGATTATGACAAAGCAATGAGCGAATTCATGATTCCAAACGTCATATTTCATCGGTTTCTTTCGATCTTCTTGGATCCAATCTCAAATGTTCTTTCATCCACAAAGAGCCAACTCCTCATTTCCTACATCTTAGTTCTCACCCTCCATGCGGACGACTTTCGGACCGATTCGGCCGACATTGAGAAGGATTTGGCTATGACTAGAGCTTCACTTAAACCATACTATCTGCAGTTGGGATGTCAAGTTTACAAAGAAGGCCCCTTTAAGAAATCTCTGATGACTCTTCCTGTTCCATTAGTTTTCAAGGCGCAGAAGAGGAGAGTTAGATGGTAATTTTCTGATATTTAATGGCTGTGTATTGAGGTTTTATACTTTTCAATGAATGATTATCATTTTTTCTGAAATTTTGTTAGCCAAGATGAGCAACATTTTGTAACTTTTATCAAAGTTTGGGGTGTTTGAACGAGTTTCTGTATTTGTACTTCGCTTTGTATTCCATTGCGATTGGCATTGCTGTATATGTCCTTGTAGTTTTCTCAGATTTTTCATCTCCGACAATTACGAACTTATCTTTCCTGTATATATAAATATATATACAAGGAAGATTTACATATTGAACACCTAAACTTCAATTTTTACATATATGCCATCTTATATATATATGAAATTGTGTATTTATATCACTTTTTTACATTTTCATGCATAGGTGAGGCCCCATGCATGTAAAAATTGAAGTTTTAGTTAAATAAACACATAAGATTCGAGTATTATGTATTTAATCTTTATTTTTTTTATAAATACACATTTAAGATATCATGAACTCTCATTTGTCCTATTAATATCAACTTCTAAAAGGCCCTTCATTGTTATTACCTTTCCCTTATTTCATAAATATCACCCATCACAATTGCATTAACATTAAACAACATGAAATACAAAATAAATAAATAAACCTTAAAAAAATACACTATTTGCTCTTCTCCAGCTCCACTTCCAATGCAACCAACACCAAAATGATTCAAGAATTATTGTAACACAAACAAATCTATTTGAAAATCATAATGAAACATACAAATCCTCATTTAAAAAACTCTTACCAACAATTTAACATATTGTCAAGCTGAAGAAACATTGAAAAAAAAGTCTAAACCACTCCCAAACACAACACTTGAGAGAAAATCATACTAAAAAGATATACAAAATCCTTAAGCTTTACTCTAATCTCATCATGTCTTGGAATCTTCATTCCTTTTCAAGTATGCCGTGGGCGGTTCGACGACCTCCCCGCCAACATGTTCCGAGCCCGAACTTCGCTGACCATCGGTCGAGCCACCGGTCGAAATATCAGCCTTACCAGCATCCAGCCTGCTCGATTGTCCGTCCATCGAGCTACTCACTGGCGCACTTCCTCGCGGGAGCTCGGTCATGGTGGAGCTGGGCGGGAGCTCGCCGCCACTCGCGCCGTGAGAGTTCAGAGGAAGATGAATGGATTGCATGCCATTGATGACGCCGGATCTGAGGCCCAGATGGCTCGGAAAAGGCATGGATGGTGGTGGAAGATTCCGCGGCTGTCCATGAATTTGCTGAGGAGCGTACTGCATGAGGGGCCTGGGAGGGAATGCTGGACCACCCTGCTGGATAAAAGGGCCTCCCTGCTGCATTGCCGGGTGTGGAACCACCTGTGTGGTAAATCAGAAATTTAAGCAGTGGTTTTAAGTAAAATATGATTTGCTGAAAAAGATACTTTTTTAAGGAAGATTTACATACACACCATTCCTATGTTACACACCATTCAATTCCTATGTATTTACATATCTAACATCTGAACTTCAATTTTTACATACATTCCACCTTACATATGCCCTTATGCATGAAAAAGGTGTATTTCAATTTTTGAAGAATTTAAATGGTGGTATTTTTTATATGGCATGAAAGATTTGGGTGGTATAAATGTAAAGTGCAAAGTTTAGTTGTTAGAAATGTAAATATATAGGAATTGGGTGGCATGTATGTAAATGTCCCTTTTTTCAAATTCTTGAGAGGAAAAAAAAAAGACCTGATTGGATTAAGCTCGAGTTCAACTCAGACTCGACTGACTTACACTTTCAGATACATATAAAAATTAAAATGGCTTTTAAACTCTACAAACACTTCCTAAAAATCTCAGAAGTAATATATTTTATTTTCACATCCTATAAGAACAACGTAAATTTTTAAATTTGTTTTCTATCACAATCAACCAATTTAAGCCTTATAAAGGCCAGTTTTAAAGCATCCAAACAAAGGTGCCAACAAAAAAGTGGAAAATGATAGTGCATTTTTAGATTGATAAGATGGTACAGCATGGATCCTTAGACAAACAAAAAATGCTTTATAAACTTGAGTAAATTGAAGATTTGAAACTTCAACATAAAACCAGTACTACTAATAAAGAAACATGAATAAGAAGCCAGCCTAATGTAAAGCTCAAAATAATCCCATCTGCAATTAATCCAACCAAGCTCAAGATCAGCTAGAAATTGTTTAATCAGTTCAATGTCTAAGATAGATATCGGAATTAGGGCCGTAAACGAGCGCAAGCTCAGGCCTGACTCATGTTTGGCTCGTTCAAGATTGGCTAGTATTCAAAATTGCTTGTAGACAGTGTGATTGTGTTCAGCTCGAATTAAATTCTTGTTGGCGTTCAACTCATGTTCGGCTTGAAATTGACTCGTTTAAATTAATTAAGGGTGTTGGATTTGAACCTGCACCAATTCTATGTAATAAAAGACGCAAAACCACATGACCAAACAATCTATTATGGTTTGAACTTAGATATAAATATATATAATATATATTATTATATAAATAATATAATTAATTTCTTTATTTCAAGCCAAAACGAGCCGAACACGGTGAAACAAAGGGTTGTTCGTGTTCGGCATGTTTATAATTGGAGTATAAAAATTTACTTGTGTTTGGCTCGTTTACTTAATAAACGATTCGAACACAAGATACTTAACGAGCCGAACACAAGTTGTTTGCCAACAACAAACTTTTTTAACAGCCCTAGTCGAAATCATTAATTTCAATGTCGGATCCACTATGTACAAGCATGCATCCATTCATGCATGGGTGATACATACATTAAAATACAATGGCATACAAAAAACATAAAAATATAAACACATACGTGTATTTTGACATACAAGTATTTAAAGGTTGTTTGAAACAATTCCTTCACAGTTTTAAAACTACCAAATTAGTCCCCAAATTCTTTAAATTGGGGCTAAAATAGTCCTCATGGATGATTATTAGCGCTCCAAATTAAAAATTTGAGGACTACTTTGGCACTTCTATAGAGTCTAAGACTAAAATGACACCGTGTAAACAATCAGTGGGCTATTTTGGCACCTTACTCTTCTACAACGAATTGTAACACTAATGTCTGGCTATATAATTTATTGCTTTCCCAAAATTTTTTATTATAAGCTCTTCACAACCATATCTAATAGTGTGGTAGGTATAAGAAAATATTATATATAGAAAAAACCAACCCTTAATTTGATTTCATCTCAAGCAAAATTATTTGATCTATACCGAGGTAAACCAAATTTGTTTCAAGCAAGCATGATAGTCACTGAGCCATAAACAAATCGAAATTTTGATTAGTCTTCGTTCCGCAAGCTCGCTCCTCAAACTTTCGGCATTAACAGATTTTTACTTCTATGCACAACCAGATATATGAGGATAAGCTTGAAAATTGTGCAGATAAAACCTGAGGACGGACTGAAGGAGTTGGAGGCTGTGCATCAGCTATGGCGGCCAGATAAAGCAGATTCTTTTGGAGCTGGGCTTGGTACCTGCCCATTTGTTTGAACAATCAGAGCCTAATATTTTCAATTCTTTCAAAAAAAAGTAAAAAGATAAAAGTTTTCCAGCAAAAATATCGTAGTAACTTGAGCAACCTTCCTTAATTATTTAAAAGTCCAATACTTGCCAGCAATGAAGAAACTTCAACAGAGGTAAGTTAAGCATCACTAAGACTGCCAAGATCAAGAAATCAATATAGTAAAATTGATACCTCATTTTTTGAAAATCTGGAATAGCTAAATTAAAATGCTACTCTAAATTGAACTGTTTCCCTCAAGTCCATTCCTCACTCTCATCCTCTCAATGCATCTTAGTATATGGAAATTTGAGTGTTTATTTTCATCAAAACTGTCATATAGAGCAATGATCTAAGTAATGTTCATTTGATTTCCATTAGTTGGTTTATTTCATCTTCTTTTGTTGTGCTAGTAATTTGGGCGTGCATTTAATGAGAGCCTTCAAAGTTTGCATTATTTTAAAGAGATAAGTGTCAAAATAGTCTTCTTATTCTTTTTAGGGAGTCATTTTAGTCTTAGAGTTTATAAAAGTGTCAATTTAATTCTTAGACTTTAAATTATGGCTGAAATAATCACAACGAATGACTATTTCAGCCCTAATTTAAAGAGTCTAGGACTAATTTAACACTTTTATAAACTCCGGGACTAAAATGACCGCATGAAAACAATCAGAGGACTATTTTACATTTGATTCATGTTTTAAAGTAAAGTCAGTCTAAGTTTGTCATGAGATCTCAGACAAGTTTGGTTCATGAATAATTCCACTCAAGTTTTAGATTCATTTTTAAGGATTGCTGTGTGTATTTTGGATGCAATGTTATTTGAGCATGTGTGCGAATTTCCTGTCGCATTTGACTGGCTGCATATATAAGTCAATTGCAGTTCTATGAAGCCGGAATCAGCAATTTTTGTTGGAATTTTAAAATTTAAAAGTATGATCAAGTTTTTAACATGTTCTGTGATTATTAATTGAATCTTGAGATTATTTGTAACAGAACAAGTTGATTTTGTACCAATCTATTAATTTTATGATGATGAGATAATTTTCAAAACTTTTCATTCTCCTAGATTTTAATCGTGTTGGTGTAAAAAGCAGGATTAAATGTCTAGAGTCTCTAATGCAACGTAAGAAGAATCAAAAGAAAATCACAACCAAATGTTACAAATTCATAATTTTAGTAAAAAACTTCGCTTCTAAAGCTAAGAACAGCAAACAAGCTTCTGTTCATGACTGCATTCTAATAGAAAATTTAGCAAACATGCAAAATCTGAAATTCCACAAAAAAATGGTGAAGAATAAAATTCAACAGATCAATTTCAAACTTCCAGAAAGAATACCTGACAAGTCACTTGTAAAAAAAATTTTGGAAGATTTTCATACATACCACTCAGTTCTTATGTATTTACAACTTTAACACCTAAACTTCAATGTTCACATATATGCCCTCTTACGTGTACACGAAAAGGTGCATTTAACTTTTTAAAAGTTAAAATAGTGGTCCTCTTGATGTGATGTGAAAATTTTGGGTCGTATAAACGTAAAAAGCAAAGTTTAGATGCTAGATATGTAAATATATAAGAATTGGATGGTACGTATGTAAACGCCCAAAAAAAATGTAATCACCATGCAAAAACATCATCCAAGTATTTAAAAGACATGAATTAGAATAGAAATGACCCCAAAGAGAAGATCGGTGCCTTAAGCTAATATAAGGAGTCATCCCCTATGAGTAGTCATCCACACATATGAAGTAATGAAGAAGACATCAACAAGCACATGTACGATGTGAAAAACTGTATATGTATTTCAGCATGCATTGTTAAATTACTTTTACATATCTAAAGGATCCTATTTAATTATTTCTAGGCTTCAAAATACCCAAAATAATACAACAACAAGCCTTTATCCTACTATGTGAGGTCAACTAGATGAATCATTTTTCTCGATTGTGTCATATTGAGTGTCATATTTTTATTTAATTCTAATAAATTAAGATTATTTTATATACAACATGCCCCAGTCCTCTTTGTTCTACATCTACCTTTCTTAGCATAACTCAAATCTAAAACATTGACTCTCCTATCTAGTCCTTAGCTGGTCGACGTTTAAAGTGACCAAACCATCTAAGGAGACTCTCCATAATCTTGTCTTCCACTGAAACTACTACAACAGTTCCATGGATATATTTTTTTTTTTTTGCATTTTATCTCTAACTGTAAAAACCACTAATCTATCTGAGCATTTTCACTTTATTAAAAATGTTTTACGTCATAAAACATTGCATCTCTCTTCACCATCTTATAAATTTTTTCTTCGAAGTCTAAGCAATATTTTTCTATCAAACGATAGGCCTGATGCATTCCTCCATTTCAACCATTCAACTTGAATTTTACTAATAGCATTCCCATCTATATCAGTATCACTTTGAATAATAGACTCTAGATATCTAAAGCATTCGCTCCTTTAATGATTCGATCACTCATTGTTATAATCCCGCCATTAGATCTTCTACTATTAAAATTATATTCAATGTATTTAGTTTTAAGAAATACTCAAAGGAAGGTCTTTAAACTCTAAAGTTGACCTCAATAATTCATGTTTTTCCTGAGTTCTCTCTAATTTTCTCCACAAGAAGAATATCATCAGTGAAAAACATACATCAACATACATCCTCCTGTAAATGTTCAGTGAGAACATCCATAACTAAAGCAAAAGAATATGTACATTGATGTGATCCAACTAAAATAGGAAAACACTTGGCCAATCCACCTTCTGTTCACACAAGTAATAAAAGTATAAAATACCCAAAATAATAAACTACAGAAAGATCTGTAAAAATCCAGATCTATTCGCAGATTCCTAAGATGAGTGCGTTTTCGTTTGTTTTTCTCTCTTTTATTTTAGAAGGAGTCGCCAGTTTGTCGATCGTCGAATACTTCCCCCATTCGAATAAATCTCCATCCCGAATCATATATGTGATTCGGAGAGGAGAGGAAACGAATAAGAATGGACATACGACAAAACAACAAACAAGAGAAAACACAAAACGTGGAGAGCCTACGTGCGGTAAACCTCGCAAGGATAGGTTAAGAGTGTCCGTCCAAACGAGATCGGGCGAAAACACCTTAAACCGATATTCGCGAAAGAATACCTACGTAAACTACATTCAGGTGTAGGTGCATGTTGTGCATGTTCTGGGGTCAAGAGCGCTCCCAAGGGGACGTATCCCACTTGGTTAATTACATCTTGGGGGTACCCAAGAATACTCTCAATAGAAGGAGTTTTGCTTACCTGAAAAATGACAACTAGCATGGGGTCGTCAAGGGAGGTTATCCCGCAGGGGGAATGTCCTGATGCTTCAAAGCTCTCGCTAAATCACGGGGCGAGAAGTGAGTCTCTCGTGGTTCCCATGTGGATTGCATACTCATCAGCATACAGAACCTACGAAATAACTGTGTCATCCCAACGGGCCGCCAAAGCCCATCCGAACCGAAAGGGCAGAGGACAAATCGTCATATCCCAAACGGGCGCTAGCACATCGCTCAGTTTCGGGCGTTATGTCGGCGAGGATTCCCAACTCCCTCGAAAGGAGTAAAAGCTTGGAGGATACGGTATGCATTTGTACGCCTCGGGGTAAGGCCTGCCTCGACGCACTATGGTCACTCCCTGTTGTGCTGCTAGGGCAGCCTTTACTTTTGCATCTATTAAAGACTGTAAATGCGAGTCAGACTGTGCTTGCTCATTTTGGGTGATATCAGAAGAGGTAACACGAACAGGTCTTGCCGGTTCAGGCGGCGCGACGGGCGTCACTAAACGTCTCTACCTGCGTCGGAGGTGAGGCTACGTCGGACCCAGCCCGGTCCTCTACCGCAGCAATCTGTGCAGTGAGGATTGCTATCTGACCCTGTAAAAGGGAGATAGTCTCCTCGGGGGTAGGGCCCCCTTGATCAATTACAGGGGCGTTCTGAACCTCTATGGGCTCGTGACGGTCAACCTCCTCGAGGTCGTGAGACGGATCATCGGTAGAGGATCTTTGCCCTCGAGTGGTCACCACAAAAACATGATGTTTTGTCATCTCAAAGTCATGAAGCTCTTCTCCAAGGAGATCATCCTCTTCAAGGAGGTTGTCGGAAATGTCATAAAACTCACTGGACAAGTTTTCCTCAGGATCGAACTCGGGCCCACCCTCAGGGTTATCCCGAGGTAAGTCTAAGCTGCGATCAACTAGAGGAGAGATTTGTCCCGAAATCGAGACATTAACCCCCGCAATAGGCGGTGAAGCTACAAGAGGTGCAACAGTGGAGTTCTTTCGGACCCACCTCCTCTCGGGTGGGCGATAGCCCTTTCTTAAATACGAATGCGAGGAGTATCGGCGGAGGTGTGCCCCAGATCTTGCCTCGCTACCAAAAACAGTAGAAGTAGGATACTGACTCAAAACAGGAGAACAGTAAGAAAACAAACCCTTATCTTTATTATCATTAATAGAATGAGGTACAGTAAGAGCCTCGGCCATCGCCGCTATAGAAGTGGTGGTGAAAGGAACAGAACCAAGCTCTGGAGTAGCCCCGTCAAACTCCACATTCGAAGCCTCCCGTGACTCCTGAATGGGCTCGACGGTTTGTACTACGGAGCGTAAGGACCCCGAACTCGTAGCGGACCGACGGGCGGACCCCGGTCTCCTGCTACGAGAATGTCGCGGACGTGAAGCGGTGGAGAGTTGTTTCATGACTCGTTCAGACGTCTCTGAAACCTGAGCCACGAGCTTCTCCCTAGTAACTGGACCCTTTCCTATCATGGAGGTAACTGCTCCGGCGATTTCTTTTGTCAGAAAATTTGTAGCAGCATGATCAAAATGAACCGGAGAATGCAAAGAACTCGTGTCACAAGGCGGGGAACGCCTCCTAGCAATTTTGGCGGGAACATAGTCTACGCAACCAGAAAGGACAGCGAACTGGTTCTCACCCAAGGGGATCGAGGGCTCTACCTGGGCTGGAACAGACACAGTAGGAAGGACATGTTGTTGCATCTGTAACAACCTGTTTCTGGTCCTCTGGGCCCTCCTACCCAACTTCGGAGCAGAAGCAGCCCCAGAGGGACTCAGGGCGACAGGCGCCAGACCCGCAACAGGGACAACCGTAGCGACAGCAGGGGCGCGTGGAGACTCCCCGGCTGA
>NW_018165012.1:1117189-1117428 GCF_001263595.1 Phalaenopsis equestris | reverse complement strand
CCTGTCGAAGGCAGGGACAATCGTGAAAAAACGGTGGAACGACCTGACAGCCTAGAGAAGACTGACGGGCGCTGCGATGCCTCGCCATCAGGCGCTGGCCTCTTCTTCGCAGAAGAGGCAGGCTCGACGCAAGCTACCGCAGCCGGAACAGCTCGACATGCACGACTCCCCTTTCGAAAGGGAGGGCACAAAGCGGACGCCTCAGCTGGCGTGGGAGTACCTATGGTAATCCGAGCAGG
>NW_018165012.1:1113893-1117179 GCF_001263595.1 Phalaenopsis equestris | reverse complement strand
CTGCGCAAGGTCCCGCAGCCGGAACAGCTCGACATGCACGACTCCCCTTTCGAAAGGGAGGGCACAAAGCGGACGCCTCAGCTGGCGTGGGATTACCTATGGTAATCCGAACAGGGTGCTCGAAAGAACCGAATGTGATAGTGCCTTCGGGAGCATTGAAAACACTTGGGGAGAAAGACACAGTGTTTCCCCCAGCAGCAGCGATCGTAACCATCTTTTCGCTCGTCATGTCTGTCAAGCATAAAGAGATAACGATTACAAAAACAAAAAGGTCAAAGAAAACAAACAATCAAAACAAAGTACAACGACATCGATGCATGCGAAAATGCAGCGACCGACCTGTCGAGGGTACAAGAGGGACGGAAGTGCTCCAAGCTGCTAACCATAGCAACTGAAAGACGGATATGAAATCCAAGGTCTAACTAAACACAATAGTGGTACTTCGACGAGGAAGAAGCTAGGTCATCAAAAAGGTAAGCATAACCCCTTCAGAAGGAGAGAGCACACTACTCCTGGTGGCTCCACAGAACAGGCACATACACCCAAATAGACAACTCCAAAAGATTCGAGATATATTCTTCCCCGTAGGAGTTGTTGTTCTTGCAGGCACACTAGAATCCGCAAAAGCAAAACTCCCATGGTGAAGAGAAAGCCTCATCCCCAGCGGAGTCGCCAATTTGTTTTCGTTTGTTTTTCTCTCTTTTATTTTAGGAGTCGTCAGCTTGTCGATCGTCGTATACTTCCCCCATTCGAATAAATCTTCATCCCGAATCATATATGTGATTCGAAGAGGAGAGGAAACGAATAAGAGGGACATACGACAAAACAACAAATAAGAGAAAACACAAAACGTGGAGAGCATACGTGCGGTAAACCTTGCAAGGATAGGTTAAGAGTGTCCGTCCAAACGAGATCGGGCGAAAGCACCTTAAACCGATATTCGCGAAAGAATACCTACGTAAATTACCCATACCCAGAGATTCAGGTGTAGGTGTCTGTTCTGGGATCAAGAGCGCTCCCAAGGGGACGTATCCCACTTGGTTAATTACAACTTGGGGGTACCCAAGAATACTCTCAATAGAAGGAGTTTTGCTTACCTGAAAAATGACAACTAGCATGGGGTCGTCAAGAGAGGTTATCCCGCAGGGGGAATGTCCTGATGCTTCAAAGCTCTCGTTAAATCACGGGGCGAGAAGTGAGTTTCTCGTGGTTCCCATGTGGATTGCATACTCATCAGCATACAGAACCTACGAAATAAATGTGTCATCCCAACGGGAAGTCTCGATACGTCAAAGCACATCCGAACCGTAAGGGCAGAGGACAAATCGTCGTATCCCAAACGGGCAGCAGCTCATCGGTCATCGGGCCGCCGGGATGATTCCAACGAAGGCAAAAAATAGACAAGGCTCAACGGAGGTGGTCAAAAAGTAGGCAAGGATGGTCCTAAGAGGTAGAGGTAACTGGGTCGGGGTACCATGGACCTGTCATTCCAAGCTACTAAGACCCTAAGTCTACCTGGTCGTGAAGGTAGTCGACCCAACACAACCTGGGATCCCCGGTCAGCAATCCGTGAATTGCATCGTCCACGGGAATTCCGGTAGCCCTAAGGTCAAAGGAACGAAACTTTATCCTACGACTATCAGCTGGAGCTCCAAGAGGTGGGACTTATACCTGCCAAAATGGCGAGGCTGCCTCAAGAAAGAAAAGAAAGTGGAGGTTCAGCTACAAAGCTGGAAACGCTCCCAACAAAAGGACTTATACCCCGTGTGGGTCAGGGAGCCTTCTAACATCCTAGGCGCACAAGGCAACCACCTATAAAGGATATGCTGGGCCAGTCAGATTGGAGAAGCACGGGGGCTTCTCCTCGGGACATGTAAATATGAATGCAGTTATCTAGAGCGGTCCTTAAGTATTGTGGAAGCCCTAATAATATATGCAAGAAAATAAATGTTGCAATTTTTTTTAAATCCTGAATATTTTAATCCTAATTTTTGATTATCTTGAATGTTTTATTTAGGATTTTTTTTTTTAAGTAGAAAATTAGGAATTTAAATCCTAATGAGCCTATGTTGCATCGTGAAATCCCAGATACGCAGAAAGAAACAATATAAAACGCTCCAACATGCAAAGGCATACGAGAAGAGAAAGAGAAAGAAAACACGCCAAAAGAATATAGAAACAGGCCAAATGCCGCTGGACCGGCAACATAATCCAGTGAAAGCAGTAAAAGCGGCCGGACTCCGCATTACATGCCCGGTCTTAAGTCTATACAATAACGTAAAATTCGGACTTAAGGTACGGGACATGAGCTGCTGCTCCTGGCCCTCGTCACATGGTTTGACGCGTCATCCGCCTCGAGACCCATGCCCATACCTTATTTTCGATACAGACTCCCCTAGGACTCTATCAAATACATTTAAAAAAATAAAGACTCGACCTGCAGAAAATGAATGTTAGCGGGCACGCCATGCATCGCAAAATAACAAGCCGTGCCTTTTAATTGGGGGAGCTAAAGAGCACCTGCAAGCAAATGATTAGAAATCATTACATGCTCCCCCATAATAACCATGTGTGAGTGTGTATAAGTAGGCACGGCACCTGCAGAAGATCGTCCTAACACACTATCACATACAAGGAAGCATGCAAGCACACCGAAAAGCAGAAAAGTGACACATGGCTAGCACAAAACAACGCACCACACAACAATAGCCAGGGGTGTCGAAAAATACTACCTAGCACCCTAAGCCCTAGCCTAGCACATCATCTAACGAAAAGTGCCTCAACCTAAGATCTGAGTGCGGGGTGAGTGTGGGTATAATATGACTTTGATGGGGTCGTCCATCCGACCCTATCCTAAGGATCCAATAGATCTAGAGGGTGTCATGAAAGGAGGTGGCATCATTTAGATCCATTGGATTCTTAGCACAGTCATACTCATGTCAATCCCGATGACTTAACTCGCATTGCTCCTCGGGATCGACCCGACGAACAATGCTCGTTAAGGCATCGCGACCAACACGGGAGTCGCTCTCCTAACGGGACTGGCTCACTATCCATATGAACATGCAAATGCAAATGAACAATCAAATTATGCAAGGAATGAGTGCACCATGGGGCAGAGACTCAAACAGAGGTGAGCATACCGTAGTGGCAGCAGACCAAGGGGTACACCGAAGCGGCATCAACCCAAGGGGGTATGCCGAGGTGGCAGTGACCCAACGAGGTGGGCATGCCAAGATGGTGGCAGCCCGACGAGGGGAGCATGCCGTGGGGGCAATAGACCCGA
>NW_018165012.1:1113320-1113568 GCF_001263595.1 Phalaenopsis equestris | reverse complement strand
TATATATATATATATATATATATATATAGATATATATATATATGTGTGTGTGTGTGTGTGTGTGTGTGTGTGTATATATATGTGTGTAGATGTATGCACATATATGTGTGTACATATATCCACATATATGTGTGTACATATATATACATAAATATATACATACACATATATATATATATATACATACACATATACATATATATATATATAGATATATAGATATATATATAGATATATATATACATATA
>NW_018165012.1:1108131-1112905 GCF_001263595.1 Phalaenopsis equestris | reverse complement strand
GGGCAATGAGAAGGTTCCACCGGGCCGGGGAGGCCGGTCGGAGCGAAGTGAAATGCTCGCCGGGCCGGGGCGACCGGTCGGAGCGAAGTGAAATGCTCGTCGGGCCGGGACGGCCGGTCGAGGTGAAATGAAATGCTCGTGCGACGCAAAATACCAAAATGCAACATGTAAACGTTCACATGCAATAGGGAGTCATCCCCGTGCTAACGACCTCACCGGGAAAGCTATGGTCAACATATATAAAAAAAAAACGCGATTGCCACCTTTGCTTCGGCGAGGCCGGTGGGGAACTTCTCCCCGGATCTCCAAGGGGGAAGTTCTCCGCCTTGTCGTGAAATGAACTAGCGATGACGCTTTTCCAGATTTCACGACACCTCTGCACTTTACAAAATGAGCTAACGACTCCCATTTTCTCATTTTGCAAAGGCCTATTCTTCGATCTTTACAACAAGACCGAAGCAAACAAAGCAAATGGGAACAAAAGAGACTCCAATCCTCAGGATTTTTGTGCTAAGATTGACAATCAAATGTGCTAAGATTTTTGTGCTAAGATTGACAATCAAACAGGATTCACTCGGCTATCGTAGGGGATTTAGCTGCGTAAGGAAAATCCTATCCTAAAGTCCGCCTCTAGAAAAACAAGCGATCCATCACACAGATGCGTTGTTACGCCAGCACTTGCCGACGCACGCACCCCGTGCGGGCGATCGAACCCGCACGCCTAACGCCACTACAACCTAAGGCTAGCTAGAAAATAAAGTGCGGAGGGGAACGAGAGTTATATCGTCGCGCGGTTTGCACGAAGCCCAATGAAGTCCGGAAAACTTTTTGCACGCGGTCCAAGACTCCTACACCTCTCCAAACGGCGACGAGCTCCGCTGTCCAACAACGTCAGGACACTCCGGCGAAGTGTTTGGTTGCCGCGGTGGTGGAACTCCGATGGCACGCAACCGAAACGAGAAAAGCAAGGAGAAAATGCGCGAAATCTAGAGCTATGTGTCGTAGTAGGACTGGTTCGTCACCAAATCAATGCCGGCGAGGCAGTGGGCCGGCGAGGTATTGCCGGCGAGGAGGAAACAAAGAGGAGACCGGCCGGAATAAAATAAGTTTCAAAAAAAAAGACGGCGGTCGGCTACAAATGGAAAAACTCGGCGGCGGAGGGGCGGCGGAGGAGAACCCCGACGAGGTGAGCTGCTCCGACGGCTGAGAAACACGCCGGCGAAGCGGCCGACAAAGGTAGGGAAGAACTTCGGCGCGTCTGGACGGCGAGATCTACAGCGGGGAAGTCTTCCTGACGGATCTGGGCGGCGAGGGAGGTCGGAGAGGGCGCTGACGATGGGGGAGGAGAGCCCGAGCGGGAGCTTTTCGCGAAGGAGCCTTGGCGGCGGGGTTTTCACGCTAGGTTACGGAGAGACCGGGGAGGCTGCTGTTTTTTTGCTTTTATATCCTTATTAATTAGGATATTAAGGATAATATAAGGTTAATCTATAATAATATATAATAATAATACAATATTAATAACTTTAATAATATATATATACATATATAACGTATATATAAATATATATATATATTATTAACGAAAAGCTCCCGCTCGGGCTCTCCTTCCACCCCCCCCCTCCGTCGGCGCCCTCTCCACCCTCCCTCGCCGGCGAGCGAAGCCACCGGCCTCCAGATCCGCCGGGAAGACTTCCCCGCGGTAGATCTCGTCGTCCAGACGCGCCTAAGTTCTTCCCTCCCGTCGGCCGCCTCGCCGGCGTGTTTCTCAGCCGTCGGAGCAGCTCATCATCTCCCCGGGTTTCCCCCCCGCCGCCGAGTTTTTCCATTTGTAGCCGACCGCCGTCTTTTTTTTTTTGAAACTTATTTTGTTCCGGCCGGTCTTCTCTTTGTTTCCTCCTCACCGGCAATACCTCGTCGGCCCACTGCCTCGCCGACATTGATTTGGTGACGAACCAGTCCCACTACGACACATAGCTCCAGATTTAGCGCATTCCTCCTTGCTTTTCTCGTTCCGATTGCGTGCCACCGGAGTTCCACCACCGCCACCTCGTCGTCCCGTTTTTTCGGCGACCAAACACTTCGCCGGAGCGTCCTGACGTTGTTGGACAGCGGAGCTCGTCGCCGTTTGGAGAGGTGTAGGAGTCTTGGACCGCGTGCAAAAAGTTTTCCGGACTTCATTGGGCTTCGTGCAAACCATGCGACGGTATAAGTCCTATTCCCCTCCGCACTTTATTTCCTAGCTAGCCTTAGGTTGTAGTGGCGTTAGGCGTGCGGGTTCGATCGCCCGCATGGGGTGCGTACGTCGGCAAGTGCCGGCGTAACGACGCATCTTTGTGATGGATCGCTTGTTTTCCTAGAGGCGGCCTTTAGGATAGAATTTTCCTTACGCAGCTAAATCCCCTACGATAGCCGAGTGAATCCTGTTTGATTGTCAATCTTAGCACAGAAATCCTAAGGATTGGAGCCTCTTTTGCTCCCCTTTGCTTTGTTCGCTTTGGTCTTGTTGTAAAGATCGAAGAATAGGCCTTTGCGAAATGAGAAAATGCGAGTCGTTAGCTCATTTAATAACGTGCAGAGGTGTCGTGAAATCTGGAAAAGCGTCATCGCTAATTCATTTCACCACAAGACGGAGAACTTCCCCCTTAATCTGAAAAAGCGTCATCGCTAGTTCATTTCACGGCAAGGCGGAGAACTTCCCCCTTAGAGATCCGGGGAGAAGTTCCCCACCGGCCTCGCCGAAGCAAAGGTGGCAATCGCCATTTTTTTTTTATATATGTTGACCCTAGCTTTACCGGTGATGTCGTTAGCACGGGGATGGCTCCCTATTGCATGTGAACGTTTACATGTTGCATTTTTGCATTTTGCGTCGCACGAGCATTTCACTTCACCTCGACCGGCCGCCCCGGCCGGCGAGCATTTCACTTCAACTTCCCTCTGCCCGGCCGCCCCGGCCCGGCGAGCATTTCACTTCACCTCGACCAGCCTCCCCGGCCCGACGAGCATGTCACTTCGCTCCGACCGGCCGTCCTGGCCCGACCCTATCGGCACACCTCTCGGGGCTATTGCCACCACGACATGCTACCCTCGTCGGGCTGCCACCACCTTGGCATGCCCACCTCGTTGGGTCACTGCCACCTCGGCATACCCCCTTGGGTTGATGCCGCTTCGGTGTATTATTGCAGCGCTTGGAATGAATTATAGTTAGTGTCTAACTCTATAATATTTTTTGAAAATATGCGGTTTCAATAATTTTTAGGGGTATTTAGATGCTCACGTGCGCACAAATATATACATACACACACACACACACATATATATACATATATATTACATATTCTAGTGAATATGTAGGGTCACATCAACACTCCCGTGTTGGTCGCGATGCCTTAACGAACATTGTTCGTCGGGTCAATCCCCAGGAGCAATGCGAGTTAAGTCATTGGGATTGACATGCGTATGACTATATAAATGATGCCACCTCCTTTCATGACACCCTCTAGATCTATTGGATCCTTAGGATAGGGTCGGATGGACGACCCCATCAAAGTCATATTATACCCACACTCACCCCGCACTCAGATCTTAGGTTGAGGCACTTTTCGTTAGATGATGTGCTAGGCTAGGGCTTAGGGTGCTAGGTAGTATTTTTCGACACCCCTGGCTATTGTTGTGTGGTGCGTTGTTTTGTGCTAGCCATGTGTCACTTTTCTGCTTTTCGGTGTGCTTGCATGCTTCCTTGTATGTGATAGTGTGTTAGGACGATCTTCTGCAGGTGCCGTGCCTACTTATACACACTCACACATGGTTATTATGGGGGAGCATGTAATGATTTCTAATCATTTGCTTGCAGGTGCTCTTTAGCTCCCCCAATTATAAGGCACGACTTGTTATTTTGCGATGCATGGCGTGCCCGCTAACATTCATTTTTTTTGCAGGATGAGTCTTTATTTTTTTAAAATGTATTTGATAGATTCCTAAGAGAGTTACGGGCACGGGTTTCACTGGACTATGTTGACGGGTTTCACTGAACTATGTTCACATTTAAAATAAGGTACGGGCACGGGTTTTGAGACGGATGACGCGTTGAACCATGTGACGAGGGCCAGGAGCAACAGCTCATTCACTGGATTATGTTGCCGGTCCAGCGGCATTTGGCCTGTTTCTATATTCTTTTGGCGTGTTTTCTTTCTCTTTCTCTTCTCGTATGCCTTTGCATGTTGGAGCGT
Organism: Phalaenopsis equestris; assembly: GCF_001263595.1. NCBI lineage: Eukaryota > Viridiplantae > Streptophyta > Magnoliopsida > Asparagales > Orchidaceae > Phalaenopsis > Phalaenopsis equestris. Next base: position 1,108,679 of record NW_018165012.1, on the reverse strand, counting down.
TTTATATTGTTTCTTTCTGCGTATCTGGGATTTCAGGATGCAACATAGGCTCATTAGGATTTAAATTCCTAATTTTCTACTTTAAAAAAAAAATCCTAAATAAAACATTCAAGATAATCAAAAATTAGGATTAAAATATTCAGGATTTAAAAAAAATTGCAACATTTATTTTCTTGCATATATTATTAGGGCCTCCACAATACTTAAGGATCGCTCTAGATAACTAGATAACTGCATTCATATTTAATTCATATTTGCATGTCCCGAGGAGAAGCCCCCGTGCTTCTCCAATCTGACTGGCCCAGCATATCCTTTATAGGTGGTTGCCTAGTGCGCCTAGGATGTTAGAAAGGAGGATCCCCCGTGCTTCTCCAATCCGACTGGCCCAGCATATCTTTTATAGGTGGTTGTCTAGTACACTCTTGAGTCAGCCTCGCCATTTCGGCAGGTATAAGTCCCACCACTTGAAGCTCCAGCTAATAGTCGTAGGATTGAGTTTCGTTCCTTTGACCTTAGGGCTACTGGAATTCCCGTGGACGACGCCATTC
>NW_018165012.1:1076153-1107931 GCF_001263595.1 Phalaenopsis equestris | reverse complement strand
TCCAAGCGAAACTCCTTTTATCGAGAGTATTCTCGGGGACCCCCCCAAGATGTAATTAACCAAGTGGGATACGTCCCCTTAGGAGTGCTCTTGACCCCAGAACAGGCACCTACACCTGAATCTCTGGTTATGAGTAGTTTACGTAGGTATTCTTTCGCGAATATCGGTTTAAGGTGCTTTCGCCCGATCTCGTTTAGACGGACACTCTTAACCTATCCTTGCGAGGTTTACCGCACGTAGGCTCTCCACGTTTTGTGTTTTCTCTTGTTTGTTGTTTTATCGTATGTCCCTTCTTATTCGTTTCCTCTCCTCTTCGAATCACATATATGATTCGGGATGGAGATTTATTCGAATGAAGGAAGTATACGACGATGATCGACAAGCTAGCGACTCATTCTAAAATAAAAGAGAGAAAAACAAACGAAAACAGAGTGCCCTATATTCCGACTCTACATTGCTTCTAGAAATAACATTTTACTTCTTACTTCACCATGACCTCAGTTTTAGTCAACACTTTATTCGAACTCAAAATCTGCTCAAATTCAACTCATCCCACATCCACACTTGCATGCACAACCAACCACGTGCGTGTGCGTGACCATGTGGTTACGCCCAGGAGTTCTTGTGTGTGGTTACGCCCGTTTCGTGAGTAGCCACGCCTGGAATTTCCCGAATGTCGTCACGCTCGACGTTGGTGTGGCTACACCCCCAAAGCCACCACATCCATCTATGGCTTTCGCCCTCAAATCCATTGGAGAATTGACGTGTCAGTTTGCAGACAACAAACCATGGAAGCACCAACCGCTAAAATGATATCGACTCTCAATCCACCGCCCTACTTGACGGTCATAGAGGCCTCTATCACTGCCTCTCTGACCTATAAATAGGCCCTCTCAACACCACCTTCGACACATTGACTTCGGCCTTCCACATAGAGAAGAGCACACAAGAGGAAGAAGAGTTTGAGTCGCCTCCTCCGACGAACCGCCGCAACCTGCCTCTTCTCTGATAAGCCTCCCCTCTTTTATATTGTCTAGTTCTTTTAAGTTAACTGAAGTTTGAGTTAACCCACGTCAATAGCCTTGAATTAGGCTTGAGTTTGGGTCTGGCCCAGGTCAACCCAAACACAGCCTAACCCTAATCCAAACCCTAATCCGACCTACCTAACCTGACCCGAACCTAACCCAGATCCAACCCAGGTTAATCAAGGTCCAACCAAGACCCAACCCAAGTCTAATCCAAGCCAACTTAGGTCTAACCCAGGCCTAACCCACGCCCAACCGGGGTCCAACCCAGGTCAACCCAGGTCCAACAAAGGTCTAATCCAAGACAACTGAGGTCCAATCCAAGTCCAACCCTGGTCCAATCTGGTTCCAACCCACTTCCAACCCAAGTCCAATCCAGATTCAGCCCAGGTCAACCCATGTCCAACCCATGTCCAACCCAAGTCCAACCTAGGTCCAATCCAAGTTCGATTTTGAGTTGACCTTAGCTAAGCCTCAGCTCACTCCAACCCAATTCTAATCCAGGTAAAAATGCATGTTATATTCTGCATATTTAGTTTTATATTTCTTGTTTCGCATATAGTTTAAAAAACAATAACAAAAATAAATAAAAGGTACATAAAATAAAGGGTGAACCTCTCACAAAATGATTTTCTCCACAAATATCTAAGAAAACACCTAAAATTCAAAAACATAAGCAAAATAAAAAAGTTAGAAAAACCTTGAATTTTTACCACGACCGACAAACTTAGGAGCTAAAATAAAACACAAATTAAATATAAGACCTCAAATGACATCTAAAACTGAACAAAAAGAATGAAAACTAAATCTCAGGGGTGTCAAAAATTGACACGACAAGCCAAAAAAACTTGAGCTCAACTCGAAAAATCAAGGTTAGGGATGACCCAAATATTTTTCCAGTCAGGTTAGGGTCAGAGAATTCGATCAGTTTTTTATTCGTGTTGAACTCAAAAACTCAAACATGACCCAAATAAGCACGAAAGTTTGGGTTGGGCTCGAGTTAGCAGGTCAAGCTAGGGTTCGGGTTGACTCTATTCGGGTATGGTCATTTTCATATCATACATGAATCCGACCCGCTGACCCGAATTGACACCCCTACCAAACCTAGGCAGATCCGATACAAACTCTAGAGTTTGTCAACTTAGACACCAGAACTAAGAATCATATGTCTACCCTAAGTTAGTCCAATTATAAAAACCTAGATTAGTCTATCGGTGTCATAGCCAGTGCTAAGGACTAGGACATATAAAACAAACAACATACTCCCTGAGACTAGAGGGAATGTCTTAGCATGATGTAACATATGGTTACTGACAAAGGCATTTCAAATTACCTTGAAATTAAGAAATCCTCCACAAATCATGATCATGACGCTTAAGGAGGATTTCTGGCTATGAAGTTGGTTATATTTGAAGGACATAAACATGCGCGAACCATGGGCAACCTGAATGGAGATGTTATTCCCAAAGTTTAGGTTAGTACACCCTTTAAGATTCCTCACAGAGTCTAGGATTTCACTTTTATTTAGATATTCATCTTAACCGATTATGAACCCTAGTTTAAGAGCTTCAATAATTTTGATCAATCAATCAAAATATTCCTACACTATCCCTTTAACCTTACGTGATCAATCAAAGCTCATTATCAGTCTTTTTAAACTCTTCGATCATCATCCTTTCATGGACGATTAAATCCCTCTGTCCGGGCCTTCTCTTGATACACAGTCATCAAATCGTAAATCCTGCCCTTTTGAGCTTAATCTTTCTAATTTGGATCCTTCACCTCCAAAAGTTTAATTTTGAAAGTCAATCTTCTAATCTAAATAACCTAAATCATTATATTAATCGAGAGTTTTATTCAGGAGTCACGGCTTTCGAGGTGTAATTAACTATGAAGGCTTGTCCTTGTAGGGAACCTGACTCTAGAATAAAATAAATTTTATCTTACACCTCTAGGGTAAGGGAAAAGGCCTACTTCCGTAGAGTTACGAAGGTCTTCATTATCTGGGTGATCAGGCCCATTTTTAATGTAATATATCCTTTCCTCGGGAATGTATATTATTCTTCAAATTTTGCATCCAATCATTTAGATACAAGTCTTCCGAAAAATTATATGGCTTAAGGTGACAAAAATACCCCACCAATGTCACCAGATTTTTCCATACATAGGAGTGGCAACATGTGGTGGACCTTCAGTCAGTGAGTTCCCCAGCCCAACTAGCATCAATATAGACTTCCACTTCTCTATTCCTATTTTTCTCAAAAAAGATTAATCCATAACCAGGATCCTTCTTGAGAAACCTCAAAATTTTGTACATCATCTCCAAATGCTCTTCACTTGAGTTATTCATGTGTTGACTCGTAATACTGACATAGTGTGCAATATATGGCCTCATATGTGACAGATAAATGAGTTTTCCTACCAATTTTTGATATCTTCTCTTATCCATTGAGACGCTTTCTTCTCCAATCTGACTTGTTGGGATCCATTGGAGTATTAGCAAGATTACATCTAATCATCCATGATTCTTTTAGATCAGCTCTATTATATAATGATGTCTTTTTTGGAACTTTCTACCTCCATACCTAGAAAATACCATATGGTTCTTAAGTCCTTGATTTCAAATTCCGTGACAAACACTCATTTAATATTGAGAACCTCTCTTTCATCACTATCCATCAGAATCATATCATTCACATATACCATCAGTGCAATAATTTTACATTTCCAAGTGTGTTTTACAGACTATGATCTACTTAACTTTGAGAATACCTAATAGATCTCATAGCTTTAACAAACACTTCAAACCAAGCTCTTAATGATTGCTTAAGCCCATAGATAGACTTCTTGAGTTTTGAATATTAGGTATTTATTGGAATCATTCTCAAGTACCGGTGGTATCACCGTATACACTTCTTCCAGATCCTCATTCAAGAAGGTGTTTTTTTTATGTTAGACATAAAACATGAAAATAACGTCAAACCACAACAACACAAAATACAATCCCACTCCAGGTAATCCTCTTCCTGGTAAGGTTCATATGCAGGTGCCTCTGGAAACTGAATTAGATAAACTTAGTCGCTTGATCCATAACAACTGTACCACTCTACTTGAGTCGTATGGAACAACTCAATATGCTCAAACATTCTCTATTGCTGAACGCCTGAATTTTGCATCCTTTTGTCCATCTGCTTCTGCCGCCGCATCAAGAGCCAGTGTATCCAACCACTCACAGATTTCAGTGACTTGAGCAAATTCCCTGGATCGAAGTTGAGAGGAACTGGGACTAGATTGGGACGAATCAGACTTATCGGTATCTAAGAATTTATCATGGACTGTCTTATTATAGCCATGAATAGATTTTCTAGAAATTGCCTTATGAGGGAACTGCTTCTCCCAAGTTTCGTACTTAACTCCGGCCCTCATATACAAATACAAAAATAAGTTCAGGATGCCATAATTCAATCGTAGAACTCACCTAGAGAGTATTACATATAGAAGCATAAATGAGTTGTCCCGTATTAATAGGTTTTGACATCTGGATGCAATAATTTAGAATAGTCTTTCTAGTCATCTTATTAAGATTTGTAGTAAAAAAATTTCGGCACAAAAAAAGTAGTCATGCTTTTGGAGCAGCATTAAGAACCATAGCAAAGAAACTAACCCTCCTCTCTTCCCTCATTTTCTACACTCCTCTCCCATCAGTAAGAAATTCAATTATTTCAGATAAAACATTCAAAGAAATAGAAGAAAAGAATAAAGAATAACAATCATCCATATCACGGAGGTCCATGATAGAGTTAATAGCTGAACGATTGCACTACACCTATTTTCCCCTTACAAAAACTTTACCCTCTTTTTGTTTCTTAAAATTAGCATAAAATTTTGTTACCAAAACAATAAAAGAAATCCTTACCTTGTAACAAATGTTTCCCAATCTCTCTTGATTATCATAGTTTTTATATCCCCCTGACTAGCAAATCCTCTTTCATGAATTAAACTCTTAGAAACTAGTAAATCCTAAAACCGGGTGGTGGCTTTTAGCATACAAATTTCTTCGAGTCAATTGCAGAAAAGAGTTTTGCTACCCTTAGTTTTAGAAGTCATTCAAATAGAGAATAGAGAAAACGACTATGAAATCAAAAAATGATGAGAGGTCTAATGAGGCTTTCCAGAAAAGTTAGATGGAAACAGGAGGTAAGCGAATTGAAAAGATTTCTCTCCTGCCTTAAGATTGAAGAAGATTGTTTGCTTATGTAAGGAACAAAGAAGAATTTAAATTTGTGATGAGAATGGATTACCCTTGCAAGCTATAAATAACAATGAAATGGTGGTAGATAATGTCTATGGAGGTGGTAGATAGAAAATTGGGTGTTAGGTAATGATCTGAGGGGTTACGTAGGAAGAAGAATGTGTGGTAAAGATTTGTTTCAGCAGACGCACCAATGCCTGCCATTCAGAAGCGACAACAATGAAAGCAGGGCGCTAGGGCGCCCCAAGCCTGGCGCATAAGCACCAGGTGCTCAAGTTTTAGGCAGTAACACTCGCATTGGAGCAGCACATACGCACCCAAAGCCTGACGCTTATGTGCCAGGTCCTCGAGTTCAAGGCATGGCAAGTGTGCATTTGGACTCTCCAATTGCCAATAAGGCCTGCCCAAAGCCTACCCAATGCACATAAAATTCACCACCCAAATCAAACATGATTCAAAACCTCCGATAAAATCACACACCAAAAACAAATTTATTTTTTCCTCAAACACAACTCATTGCTAAAAGCTGAAGCAACTAAAATCACATCTCACACAAGTAGAAATCTTCTGAGTAAACACAAACATTTCAAAGCAAATCACACACTAGGAACCAAATAACTATCCAATCAAATCGAGCTCAAACCAAAACAAAAAACCAAATTAATTAGAAGATAACTCCTAGGTTGCTTCCCAAGAAAGCACTTGGTTATTGTCTTCAGCCCGACAATGCCAGATTTTACAATTAGGCTAACCCAAAGTCATAGTCTCTCTAAGGCCAATTTTATCTCCTCCTAAATATAATTTGAGCCTCTAACCATTTACTTCAAACTTCATACTAGACTTTTTATCTTCAATATCAACAATACCGAAAGGGTAAACTTTAACTACAGAGAATGGACCGAACCACCTAAACTTAAGTTTTTTAGGAAATATTTTCAATCAGGAGTTAAATAATAATGTCTCTTGTCCAGACTAGAAATCTTTCTTAATAAGCTTCTGATCGTGTCATTTTTCTAAATTTTCTCTTTATAAATCTTGAAACTTTCATAGGCTTCATTTCTAATCTCTTCCAACTCATTTATTTGCAAGTCTTTTTTCTGTCGAATCTTTTAAGTTGCAATTAAATTTCTTTACAGCCCAAAAAATTGTGTTCAAATTCTACTGGTAAATTACATGTCTTTTCAAAAATAAGTCTATAAAATACATTCCTATGGGTGTTTTATATGCAGTCTTATAGACTCAAAGTGCGTCGTCTAATCTCAGAGCCCAATCATTCCTATTAGGATTAACAGTTCTCTCAAGAGTTCCATTAATTTACCTATTTGAAAACCCCGCTAAACCATTAGTCTGTGGGTGATAGACAGTGGATATCTTATGCTTGATTCCATGCTTTGCAACAAGAGTCAATCATTCTATTCCTAAAATGGCTCCACTCATCTCAAATAATCACCCTGGGTGTTCCAAATTTACAGGATATATTCTTCTTCAAAAATTTTGAAGCGCACTTAACCTCACAATTAGAGAGAGCAACAACCTTTATTCATTTAAAGACACAATCCTTTGCCACCAAAATATAAAGTTTTCCTAGCAAAAGCACAAAATGTCCAATGACATCCAATCCCCAAACATCAAATATTTTTACTTGCAAAGTGCAATTCAAGAGCATTTCATTTTTTTTGATATATTTTCTACTCTCTGACATCTATCAGATAATTTAATATAACTATTTACTCCCTAAAGAGAGTAGACCAATAAATTCTGATTGAAGAATCTATTGCAGCAGTTCAATAAACCCCAAAATGCTCTCCATATTCAAAATAATGACATCTTTTAATCATATCCTAGGTCTCTTCTAAAGGTAAGCATCTCCTAATGACATGTTTCTTACAATTTCTATATAAAGATGAGTCATCCCAATAATAACCAGGCATCAGAGAGGAATTTCTTCCTCTGATGGTATGACAGATCATTAAAATAGAATGTCATTAACGATAAAATTCACTATGTTTGTATACTATGTCACTTTCTCCTCATAAATTGCCAAAAACTGCTTGTCAAGGAAATTCTCCTTAATTTCATCATGAGAATTAGATGAATTCCCCTAATCAAGCCCAAATAAATGATCGGCTATCTGATTTTCTGTATTTTTCCAATTCACCACATAGATATCGAACTCTTGTAAAAAAGGATCCAACAGTTCAAACGAGACTTTGCATCCTTTTCAGTAATAAGATATTGAATCGCAACGTGATCAATATAAATAATTTACTTGGTATCGATCAGATTGGATCTGAATTTATCAAAAACATATACTATAATCAGAAACTCATTTTCTATGGTGTTATAATTCACTTTAGTCTCGTTCAAAGCCTTACTGGCATAGTATATTACCCGAAAGCTTTATCAATATGGTGCCTTAGAACCACTCCTACAGCATAATCAGTGGCGTTACACATAAGCTCAAAAACTTCTCCTAATCAGGTGCAACAATAATAGGCGTAGTAACTAATATTTCTTTTAAAGTGTTGAAAGTAGTGTGGATGTCCTAGTCAAAGTCAAAGGGGACATTTTTTCTAATAAATCACACAAGTGTTTGGTAATTTTAAAGAAGTCTTTGATGTATCGCCTATAAAACCCAATATAGCCTAAAAAACTCCTAAATCTCCACACATAAGTTGGGGGGGGGGGGGAATTTCAATCATCTGAATTTTTGTTGGGTCTACTTCCATACCCCTTTCCGAAATTTTATACCTCAACATAATTCCTTCAGCCACCATAAACCAACAATTTTCCCAATTCAAAGCCAGATTTGTTTCCTTACATCTCTACAAGATCCTAATCAGATTTTCTGAGCAAGTATCAAAAGAAGGGCCAAAAAAAAAAAATTCATCCATAAATGCCTCAATTCCCTTCACAATCAAAGCACATAAAATGGACATCATGAAGTGTTGAAATATGGCAAGCGCATTACACAATCAAAAAAACATCCTCCCAAATGCAAAAGTCACGAAAGCACTTGTGAAAGTAGTTTATCTTGATCTTCTAGAGCAATAGGAATTTGATTGTATCCCAAATATCCATATAGAAGTAGAAAAATTGGTGGCAAGCTAACCTACCCAGCATTTGATCTAAAAAGGAAAGAGGGAAGTGGTCTTTCATAATGACAGAGTTTAAGTTTCTATAGTCAATACAAATATGTCACCCGGCGACATGTCGGGTAGGTATCAACTAATTGTGTTCATTTTCTACAACAGTCCCTTCCGTCTTGGGTGCACAATGAATTGGACTGACCCAGACACTATCTGAAATAGAATAACTAATGTCTACATTAAGCCACTTAATCCTCTCCCACTTAACTACTTCTTTCATCAGTGAATTCAGTCTCTCTGAGGGTCGGCCTTGGGTTTGTGGTCCTCCATGAGAATTCTATGCATGCAAAGTGAAGTACAAATCCCTTTAATGTCAGCTAAAATCTAACCAAAGGCTCTCCTAAACGTCCTCAAAACTCTCATCAACTTATCTTCTTGCAGCTTAATGATTTATAAGGATATAATCACGTGTAATGTAGATGGCTAACCTAAAAAGGCATATTTTATGTGTTTAGGTGAAGTTTTCAATTCTAATCCAGTGGGGCTCCTCTATAATGGCACTAAGGCTTCGGAATAGCCAGGAGTATTAAGAAGCTCAAATTTATCCCCATAAACCCTAGGACTCGCCTCTAAGAGTAGAGACGATTCATTCTTAGAGTCTTTACTATCATCCACAATCAAACTCTACTCTACAGGATCAACTTCAAAAATCTCCTGAAATTGACTTCTAATGAGACCATCCACCAGATCTAGCCTAAAAAAAGAGTCATCTCTCGAATCAGAAAAGTATTTAATAGATTTCAATACATCAAGTCACCTCCTGATCGTTCACCCACATAGTCAACTCCCCCTTCTAAACATCTATCATAGCCCTATCTGTGATTAGAAAAGATCTGTCTAAAATGATTGGGCTCTTATTATCCTTCTTCATATCTAAAACAATAAAGTCCAATGTAAAGATAATTTTATCTACCTTCACTAAGATATCCTCTATAACACCACTAGGGTAAGTGATTGGACAGCAAACAAAAGGGTCACAGTGGTGGGTTGGACTTCTCCTAATCCTAGCCTCTTAAAAATTGACAATGACACCTACCTCGCATAGGGCCTTCCTGAAAAAATTCCTCCTACAGCACAGGGGTTACCAAGATTCTTAAAGTTCTAAGGAAGTTTTTTTTGAATAATTGCACTACACATTGCTCTTCCTCGACACCACTTTAGTGATCTCAGAAACAAATTTTGAATGTATGACATATACAGCCCAACTTGAGGGGGGTGTTAATATGCGTATAATTGTGGATGACATGGGCCAACCCACGATTTAGGAAATTATGGGTCTACTGCCACATTTGACGGTGAGAATTGTTTTCCCTTAATTATCCATTATTGTGCTTTTATTTATTTCTTATCATGATGATTTGAATTTACCTCCAATTGCATGAGAAATAGTCTGAGTTTTATATAATTGTTATTTGTTTGTATTAGTTAAATGAACAATTAGAGAGCTTTTCTCCAAAAAAGTTCCTCCTAAATTCCACAATTACCATAATTAATTGTCGGTTTCTTGAGCATATATTCATGCAAATCATGCATAAGCTATGCACATGATTATGCAAATTCACTAGATTTAGATTTAATAATAAGTTCAACAAAGTTGGTGTTTACGTTGACCTCATGACAACTTTCAATGGACTCATTCCCGCAGACTTGGAAAATGATATATTATATGCAAACTAGAATGTTGGTAGTGTTAGATTCTGCCAAGATGTGTGCTCTTTACTTGGACAACGTATTTTCTCATCCATACTTCTATTAACTCATTAGTTTGACTACCAGTTTGTGGAGATGGGCAGTAAAAAAATTTAATTAGTTCCCATTTTTTTTCTAGCTTTTCAACAATAATTCATGAATTCATGTCCTATTAAACGCAATCACTTTAAGCAGCCTGCGCAATCTAAACACTTCATTGAAATATAATTTTGCTATAAGGGACATGTCAATAATTAAAAAAAAAAACATAATGAAAAGAGCCATTTTTGGGAGATAAAAAAAGATTATAGGGAATAAGTAAACATAATCACATTTCATTAGTGTGTGATAATCCTAAAACAAAGTCCATGTCACGTCCTCTTAAAGTTTATAGGGAATAAGTAAGCACTTCACAAAACCCAATATTGTGTTTATTTCCTTGGGCTTCTTAACCAATTTTACATTATGATATGATACCCACAACATCTCATTTTTAAGTTAGTCACATCCATCTTCAATCATGACCATAATTTTATCTAAGTGACATCTAATAGATTTCATGCATTGGAAATCACCCTTCTTGAGGCCATAAGAATAGTGGGTCGGTGGCTACGAAAGTGCTAAACTCCTTCATAAAATGTATGAAAACTTTGAACATCATATATATTGATAGGCATTGGCCAAGCACTAATTGCCTTAACTTTGATTGGATCACCGTTAAAAGACACTTCAAAACACAAGAACTCAATGGCTATGCTAAGAAAACAACACTTTTTTAAATTTTGATATAAATCTTCATATTGTGATTTTTTAAATATTCTTCTAAGGTTTCTTAAATGATATTCCCTTATTTTGTTGTAAATTAAAGCATCAACAAACTAAGCAGTAAAAAAATTTTCATATAAAAAATTACAAAATATGATTCATAATCCTTATGCATTGTTTATCCAAAATGTATGATACTCTTCATATAAATTATCTTTTGTTATAAGTATAGCTTTTCACACATCTCTCAATCTCACTTTAGTGATAATCACTTCTTAAGTTAATTTTTGGAAAATTATAGCCTCAATCATCATGCAAAACATATCACTTGAATTCTATATGAAAATTTGACACTTGTTCGTGATCTTATTTATTGCCAATTATCCACATATATTATCTAGCTTATGTTTGTTATACATATATGAATAAAGTAGATACTACGAAGGACTTGCACTCTAAAATCCTTTCCTCAATAGCTCATTAACCCACCTTCTTTATTTTGCATGTACAATCTACTAGTTAGGAAATAATGATCTTAGGATCAAATCAATAATGAGTAAGGTAGCCCTAAGTGGAGGTAGTATAATAGATAGTTCATTAAGACGCAATTCCTCATATTCAAAGAAACGCTGGGTAACAACATAAAAGTTAATATGTTCTTAATGGCACTTTGATTTAATTCTACAACTGCCAAGGCGTAAAATAAATCCAAAACTTAACCTTCCTTCTCAAAGTCAATTGACTCAAAATGTGCTTATGTTCATTTAGTTTGCTTGATTCTTTTGATGTGCAAGAGTCTTCAAGCTTGGTAGGTTTTAAAATGGTCCACCTACCATTAATGCTGAATGAATAAATATCAAAATTCCGAAAGCAAGTCATGTCAAAATTGTACAACTAGGGTCATCATGAAACGACATGTGCAACGACCATTAGTAAGATGCACACCAAATCATGTTGGTGTATGTGACCAATGTGGGGGCTATATAGGTTAGGATTACAAAAATCATTGTTTTATCTACCTCAACTAGTTTGTAAGGTTGTGAACGTGCTTTAGCTTTTCGTTTCATGCATTTAAAGCTAGCTTGGCAATCATAATCAAGCAGCTCCCACTATCTAATATAATTTTATAGAATTTTTCATCATGTTCAAAGTAGATATAAAAAATTGAAGTTCTCTTCAATAAGGTTAAGTATAAGCGACAATAAAAACTCTCACGTAAAAAAATAAAAAAGTAATTTTTGATCGAAGCATCTTCAAAATCACTTAATTTCTCATCAAATTCATGCAAATCTTCCCCTTCATCACATTCATTGAGTTCTTCCTCAACAATAATGCGTAAACTTCTACTAGAACATTCACTTGCAGAGTGCCTTGCTTGGAGACGAGTAAAATAAGCTTTCATGTCAATTCTAACTTATAATGTGGTAGCTACCAACTTTCCCTTTTATTTTTCATCGTTAATAATGTTTACTATCCTTAATGTATTTGTTTGAGCTTGATTATTTTGACAAAAAATATGAATTTCCAATATATGAAGAGACATTTTGGAGTACAAGAAATCTGTCATTGTTCAAAATACAATAGTTGAAAAATCTCATAAGTGGATTAAAATAATGGGAAGCCATCATCTTCTTAGTTTGATTACAGTCCGAGATCCAAAAATATTGTTTTCAAATCCTTCCTAATTTTAGATTTTTTTTAGACCATAACAACAAATATTTGAGCTTATTCATAATCTCAATTGATCGTAATAAGATATAAGTAATTTTCTTTTAATAACATTTTAATGTTAGCCCATATTGTGTTAGGTTCTAACCTTGAGTACCCCCTTCGTCATTTCAAGTCCATTCAATAATCTTTTTACTTGTTCACTTGACATTAGCTGCCTATCAAAGAAGCTCTGAGAAGGCCTTAGAATATCCTGAATTAGAATCAATCTTCACTCTTATTCAACATATCCTTTCTCCCTCTCTCTTACTTTTTTTGTACTCCATGATTTTTGAGACCCTCATAGGAATCACAAATCCCATGTCTCCTCTTCGCTAATTCCCATAGAGCTATACTTCCAATTCACTCTCTAAATTGAGCTTAAGCCCTATTCTTTCTCAATTATTTGCTTCCTAAGCCCATTTAACTTCTCTTTCGAGCGAGTGAAACCCAGGTGAGCATAAGCTTTGAAGGGACAAATTCAAGATGAACATAATTTCATCTCAACCATAGCCGCCCATATTCATCCATTTTTTCCATCAAATTCTATTTTCATGCCTGAATTGGAATCAAAATAACAAATTCGGAAGATTTCATCTTCTATAAGCATCAAAATTCAGATACGAAAAAACTATGACTATATCATGGTGCTCCTTATCAATATGTGACAATAGGCAATCATATGATGCATCAACTGCTATCAATGAAATATGTGGTACGATGAATGGGAGGATTATTGACAGAATGCAATGCATGAAATAAATATCATGTAAAACTCCAGTCTCATGATTACAAATATAATCAAAGCTTTATTACATGCTTGTATTGCACTTATTATGAGTTATGTTTCAATGAGCCACAAATCATATTAAAAGCATGATTATCCGGTTCTCAATTTATCATTGATCTCGTAGTCTACTTATCTCCAAGCACCATTGTTAATGCATATGAACATGCACAATATTCCTATGGATATCTAGTGTCGTGTGATGTTTATTCATATGGTTGTTCCAAAGTATCCATTCAAACCAACTCATCATGATGAAAAATCAAATCACATACCAATTTTTCAAACTCCAAAGATTCAAAAGTCAATGACAATTCTAGAAGACTACTCACCTTTTATAATGATAACTACAATAATCAATCAGGCCGTTGCGAACTTGAACTTGGAGTCATCCCTTAGACATTTATTGAACTTAAAGATCGAACAATGTTGACCCTATTCCTTAGTCATAAGGTTGAGATCTATATGTCACAAATATGATCCAAAAATACCTAAAATGAAAAAAATATATCCAAATATACAGTAGAATATAAAGTTCGAAAAAATACAACCTTCTTTGTCAGAAAGAACACAAATTAAACTCCTACTGTCAGCAGAACTGCATGATACACGGCAATGACCAAATCTCAAACTTCTAGATCTTATTTCCAAAGTTCAAACTACAAATGTTTATGATTCAAGTGATATTCACAAATCAATGCAACCTCCACCAATTCCACTGAAATCAGGGTTACAACAAGAAACTTAAGGAAAAGGGTTCTAGTATATCTAAGCTAAGTTGGTGCAAGGCATGCATCAAGGTTAATCAAAACTTTTTAAGTTTATTCTAGTATTTTATGATTCCTAATATTTTTATTATAAATATCTTCTCTTTTCAATAATAAGATGATAGGATTTCAAAAAATATTCGGATTTAAATTCTTTTTTTTTAATATACTCCTATTTCCACATAAGAAGGATTTCAAAGTTTATGTTTAAATTATCAATCATTAATGATGTTTGAGTCAAAATACCCTATTATTCATCTTAAACCTCAGATTATCTCTTCTCACTCCCTCATGGTGTCTCCCTCTCCAACCAAACTCCATGATTCCTAAGATCCGGATGGAAATCATACACACGCACACAATAAAAAAAATCAGAGAGCAAAAGTAATAAATCCACTTGTTAACAACATAAGAAAAATAATATGTGTTAATGATATCTCAAAAATAAAAAAAAAAGGGTAACCAATAAGTAATTACATGGGCGGCATCATCCTTTTGCCTTTCAAAGGGAAAAGGAAAAACAATTCAAAAATTCCATAGACATGTCTACACAATGCATATACATAACAAGTCCTATCAGCTTCAACATGTAGTACAAAGGTTTTCTAAACGCTTTCTAAATCAAATTTTTGTACACATTTTCCAGCATATGTTAGTGCCATTTCAAAAGCCAATAAATATCAGACAATTCAAATTAACTTTTGTACAGTTTTTACTGAGAGGGACTGAGGAAATAATCTCAATACTCAATTTGTGTCCCCAATAAAAAAGAGAAACCTTCCTCCGCCATGTATAACCCCCATATAAAACTTAACTTTTGCACAGTTGCACCAAAGTCACTTCTTCGCGACACCTTGCCCAGCCTCTAACCATGATTAGGTTAATCAAACTAAAAAAACAACGCATATTTGGCTTTCCATCGAACTATCCCAACAAAAATGTATATAAATCCAAAGGCCAAACTCTTTATCTTCTAAACAAAAAAAAAAATCTTCCCTCTCCGCATTAAACTCCATCAGCTCTGCCAATGACTGCCTGCAGCTGGAACAACAATATGTGGTGCTTGTTTGCAGCTAGATCTCCCCAACACAGGACTTAAATTGCTCACCTCTCAATATTTATGTACAGAACACCATCATGCAGCCATCCAGCTCCCATAGTATTGGTTAGTGGTATAATTTATAAGAATTTCAGGTCTAAATTCAGAGATGGAAGAGTATTTCTATTATTCTCAATGGTGTCTAAGAGATTGGTACTTCTAAAAGAGGTAAATGCTTAGAAAGTTGGAAATGCAGTAGTTCAGAATTTGGTGTATAAGGATTAATTCTAGAAATTTTTAGGAGTTCTAACGTTATGATTTAGAGTGCAGCATATGTGAAAAATTCAAATTTTGGTATTTAAGGAGTAATTCCGTAACTTTTGAGTGTCATAAAAGCTAATGAAGCTTTATAAATATGGTTTGAAAAACTCCTTCACCATAGTCTTCCGTTCTGACCAAGGAAATAAATTATCTTATTCAGAAAACTTCTAAGGAATTGGTATATTACCCGTTCAAAGACAATACTAACCAAATTAAGTTGTTCTATTGAATCAAAGACATCATAAGAACAAAAAATAATATGCAGTTTCAGTATTTCAAAATAACAAGGACTTTGTTCCAAGTACACACGTTTAAAGATAAATAAATCATTATTGATTCTTTGATAGAAAGACTAGTTAGAACAATCAATGAAAATTAGCTAGTTACCCTCACTTAGTAAGTAAATTATACCCTGTGCTGTGAATGTGAAAAACAACTGATGCTACGCATTCAGTGGCGCAAAACTTTATAAATGAAACAATAAACAGAAAATCAAATTAATTATATATAAATTTAATAAAAACTTTGCATAAAATTGTAAAAAAATACAAAGGCCATGAAAAATCTGAATATGTTACTTTGTCAGTTACTTACTGAGCACATTCAGCAAGTTTGCCCAAATTCTGATTATCCAAAATTGCCAAAATCAGCTGCTTGTTTTCATCCAAATACTACACAAAACAAATTAGTGGGCAATTTAAAAAAAAAATCCTATAAGAGCACAGAAGAAACTTAGGGATCAATTTAGTGCTGAAAAAATTAGAATAGTATAGCAGTAATGCATACTTGCACTTTCATATAAAAGCATAGATATATACCGGCATATAAAATATTTGAATATGCATAAATGCAACCATTAGTTCATGCCCAAGAGCCCATGCAAGAAAATAAGAACAATAATAAAATAAAAAATACTGAGAAACTTACAAGTGCGTCACACGCATACTAGAAAATGAATCAGAAAATGTCAAAGAAGGAGAAGACGAGCATTCACAGCTAAGCAAGTACACTTACAAAGGAGACAATGAATTTAGCAGCACAAACGTGAAAAAATGGGAGAAACTGCCGAAGAAACTAAAAAAGATGTATCCCACCAAAAATCCACCCCCTACACTAGATACAATAAACCTTTTGCTTTAAAGAATGTTGGATTTATTAATAATTAGTTCCCTTCTCTAATTCTTAACGCCCAAAGTTATGACTAACAAGCGAATGACATACAACTAGTTTTTTTTTCAATTTTAAATGCATGAAAGATAATTTTGAAAGAGTTATGATCATATTACATACGAAGATATTTTTTTATAGGTTTAGAGCGAGTTATCAATTCATCCACTCTTTCAAATACCATAAATAATCCTTCTGCTACTAACATTTTTTTGTATATTGTCGAGTTATCAGTTGAACATGCAACAAAATTGAATTTAAAGCAATCACATTGAACTTTTACTTCTATGCCCTTTCATAAATATGCTCTAACATTATTGCTGTTAGAAGATCTAGCTATCTTCCCCAAAACACCAAAATTCTTTAGTGTCATAATATCATCAAAATGCAAGCATGAAAAGATGTATTAGTATTGAAATAAAAAAAAAAGATAATAATACTGGTATTTTGATGTGATGTTAGATATTTGAGGTTCATATAAATAAATATTAAAAATTTGGTGTGAGATATGTAAATACATAAGAATTATGTGGTATGTATGTAAATCTCCCTTCTTTTTATCATCCTTATTAAAGCCGTGAAATAGTCTGCCATCTAGTACCAGCATATTTGTCCAACATAACTCATTTACAACCAGTATGATTTGGTAAATCTTGTAAAATCAGATTTAGGAAATAATGAAGCATTAAATACAGAAGACTATTTGGCATGTAGATAATAAATTTGGTTAAAATGTATAATACCCTTTGGCAGTGATGTTTTAAGATCTAGGATTCAAGTAAAAGAGAAGAAATTGCGTAAATCTCTTAAATACTGCTTCCTGAGTTTACTGAGTCCGGGGTTTAGCCTAAATGGAAGGAGAATATAATTTATGAAAAATAATAAGATTTTTATGGATAAAAAAAACTGTTTATCAATTTTTTAGCATATGTCCTGGCTAAATCTAGCATCTAAGTAGCCTAAATAGAGTGCCTTTGATATAAAATTTTATATGTTAGGTAATTTTTGGCTTGGTGTATAATTTCTCTGCATTGAAATAGTTTTCCTGCTGTGGACCATTTGGTATGTGAAATATTGAAACCAAGGATTAGCCCAGCAAGAGCCCTAGTCTCTTTGATTTACTTACATATTTGATGTCAAGTTATTATTAATAAATGTCAGCTAGTTTTTTAGTGACATATTTCAATAATAATAAATAACCCCTTAAGCTGAGTTATTTTTACCCTCCAGCGGTAAGAATTTAGAACTTACAAGAGTTCAAAGCCAACACTGTTATCGAGAAAAAACGAGCGGTAAGAAATTAACTAGTCCTGTAAAAAGCAAAACTCCTATCCCTTCCTTCGCACATGATCCTACAGTAATCAGAATCAGGATGCAATTAATGAGCATCGCCAGCGGAGAAAGCTGAGCAACGCAACCCGCGCACATCTTCCACCAATGACAAAACAAGCATGGCCAGCCCCACCTCCACATCCGTCCTATTCCCCACCAATCCAAAAAATAATCTTATCTTCCACAAAGAAACGAACTTCGATCAAAATCAGACCTTTACCAGAGATCACAAGTCCCATATAACAGGTTCGGAGCTAGGGATTCAGGTATTACGGAAGAAGAGGAGAATACAGGAAGCAAACCTTCTGAATCTGCTCTGTGGTAATGTTGCCCGGAGAGATTTGGGACATCGGATGCGAGGGCTGCTGCATTCCTGTGCTGGCTTGTCGTATTTTCTACACGGAAAGACTTCGCCTTTTTGAGTCCTGGACTCTGAAATTCGGCTTTGGTGGTGGGTTAAGCGAATAAAGGGGATCTTTGAGGGGGAAAAGTGGGTAATCGACAAGAATGGCGGCGGGCGAGTGAGGAAAAGAGGAAAGTAGGAATTTTTGGGAATATGGGAGTGGTGTGGACAACGGGAAAAGAGAGATAGGTGTGGGGGCTGCTTGTCTGGGCAGGGTGGACGACGGGAAGAGGGCGGCCTGACCCTGAGTATGCTCTAGGCAGATTTTGTCGTTTTTAGATGAAAATTTAGATAAAAAAAAAAAAACTATTTATTTTATTTTTCATACCACCATAACTTTTTAAAAATAAAATAAATTTATAACAGTAACTATAATTTTTTTAAAAATATTAAAAAAAAAACAGTTTCACAATTACTTTTAAAACAAGTGCATCCATCCCGAAGGTTCTGTTATTCAAAAAAAAAGAATTTTGATATATTAATATAAAAAAAATATGAGAAAATGGAGCATTCACAATAAAATTTGATCACTATAAATTTAAGAAATATATTTATTTTAAAGTTAGTGTAATATGAATAATAAATTAATTCTTACATTTCATATATCTCAAAATAAATTTAAAATATTTCGAACTCATCATTACTAATTTTTAATTCATCATATTTACAATTAAAACAATTTTTTAATTTGAATTATTGGCATATGTGAGGACACCATACAAAAAAAAGGTAATTTTCAAAGTACATTGTGAAGGAGGATGGTAATAAGAGAAAATATGAGTGGAGAACATCGAGTCAAACTAAATAACGTCTGCGGTGGGCAAAAAAATATAGATTATTAGAAAAGATAATTTGTGGACAAAAAAATTTATAACAGTTTGTTTTCTTACAATAAATAAGATTTCTTTTTTCTCAAAAAAAAAATTGAGAGGAAATATTCGTTCGGGCTTGCATAGAATTAATAAATTTCTCATGTCAAGGCTTTTTAGAGAATCGACATTCAAAATGTCTTGCGCACAACTCCCTGAAAAACATATTGATTTCGATCAATGGATCGAGTATCGAATTTGGCAGGGCATTAAATGCAAAACGTAATAAGCACTATAAGAAAATATGGTAATCGTGACTTTTCATACCGAATAATTTTCCCGTCCCCAAATCAACACATCAGTGTATGTTAGAGGCACGACCACTTGAAAACTTCAAAGAATGCAACCACTCAAAGATTGTCTTTCGTTGATCTGATGTGAGATAATATATTGTTTTGAGCTTTATTACTTTACATATGTTTTTCTCTTGAAGTTTTAATCCCTTCTTCTCACTGTACTCTTTCAAGTCCAATTTTACTTTGATATAGTCCTTTATTTTTCCCTAGATATCCAGAACATTATTAAATATATTATAAGAAAAATCATTTCAATATGCATATCATCCAGATTATGTCTAATCAGATTGGTTTTTCAATATGAAATATCTCAAAAAATACTATGCTTCATCCAATTATTTGTAACGTCATAATCAGGAAGACGACTCGAGGCTAATTCCGGCTTCTAGCAATATTTGGTACTCCACTGATCATCTGCAATGTATCACTTCCACTAATCCATGGGAGTGGACCTATTCTTTCAACTCTATTTTCTGAAAAATGCATATTTATTCATCTAGAATGGGGGATCACGTGCAAACAACCTTCGATGATGATTAGACCAGAAATTATTTCTTCCATGCTTCGAGGTGAATGATTTAGACATGTCCATACAGTAGGGACATACCAATTTCTCGGTTGTGCTCTAACCAAATAGAATCCCATAAGTTGGAAAATCATTGATCGCCCGCATAAGATCAGCTCTAAGGTGAAGGTTTTGCTTCATTGCAATGTCATAAGTCAACACGTCGGTTTCCCACAATACATGTAGCTCATATATAAGAGGTTGTAAGTACACGTCAATTTTACTCTTTGGGTTGTGTGGACCCAATATGATCAATGTAAGAAATAAGAACGACACAATCATACACATTTAAGGGGGCAAATTATATAATGTGATAATAACTAGTCAACATAAATTGGGTGTTGCATATATGCCAAGTCTAACATTGCATGATTCTACTGTAAAATCTGGATAAGTGAGGTTGAAGTATTTCCAAGCTTCACTAGCTAAGAAATGAGTTATTGCATTAATTCTAACATATCTAGTATTATATCAATTAATGTTGGGAGCTGTGAGCATATAATCAAATAGTTGTTAGAGTCTTGGAATGAGAGGAAAATAAAAGAGACGTTTTTAAGGAATATTTTTGTAATTTTTACTCTTTCTCCCCTTGGTTTGAACCTATCAGTACTACAAAATCAACATTTCATCTCGTGTGTATCTTCTCTGTAATGTAACATAAAATCATTGACACAAAAATTTGTCTTTTCAATTAGTAGCCTCAACTTCACCACTAACTTTTTAGCTATGTACAAATCTTATGGAACTAAATCATCTGCGGGTTTCGTCTTCTTTAATAATGTTGCTACCTGATTAAATTAATTTCTGGGCAAGTTGAAATCAGATTCAATATTCAACATTCTCAGGGCGACGATAACTTTGTGTGTGAAGTGCATCATTCCCAGAATAGTTGTTGTCCAACATTTAATAATTCATAAAATTATTGTGTTTCACTATTCAGTTCCTGGTCAGCACCAGACACGCTTACAACACAATGAGCTATGCTTGCATCATCAATCATTTCCCTATACATGTCGGGATCGTGAATAGTTTGAGGGGCATAACTTGAAGAGACTTCAGCATGACAATATTGAAAATATGGTTCAAATTCACCCTGTGAATTCCAATACCAATAATCATGTTTAAATCCCCTACAGTATAGGTCCAACTTCACTTCTTCATGTGTCTGGTACGCTCGATATTTATGCTTCATACGGGGGCACCAGAACCTACCTTATGAAAAGTAAACGGGCAACTGTGATGCCATATACTCAAACTCATCAACACCAGCCAAAAACTCGTTGGTTATTTTTTTTTTTCTAGATATAATTTGTTTTGCATCCACGATTTAATGCTTCAAATATATATTCAACTGTACTATAGATGTAGCTCTATAGATTAGTACAACGTCATTGTGTCCTACTAAGTGTCATGTTTTTTTTTATTTATTTATTATTTAAATCCTACCCAATTTCACGCCTACATGAAACTTTAGACTATGATCTGCACATCCTACCCGAAACCTTAGGCCGCCTACACATCATACCCAAAACCCAAATCCCATAAATCCAAATAATCAACCAATTAACCTATTAACACTCAAACTAACCTATCAACCCACTTATTAAATTACCACACCATTATCTTACTCTTACTCATTCTTGCTCCAATGAATAACTTAAAAATTTCCAAAGGATTAAAAGGTAATACAATCATAATTTGCTCTATATTCCATTGAGTTCCATAAATCTCTTCACCTGTTTCAAAGAACATTTCTTAGGCATCAACAAATCCTTAGAAAAATTTCATATTTTCATTGTAACCATTGGTGAATGTTTGAAAGACCTATCTTAATTAAGAATTGCTTACAGTCACCAATTTTGGCTCAACCTTTTTCTTTTTTCAGGGAAGGTGATCCCAAAGGGCAATATATGAGATTCGAACTCGTGTCCTCACGAAGGGAAACTACGCCCTCATATATTGTGCATGAATTGGTTATAATCCATTCAAAATGATTTCATCAACAACAACGACAGAAATGTTATCTATTATTCATACAATCTTATAATTTTTATTATCTTCTATATCATCACAAAATAATTATTATTTCTTGGCACTATTGTCCTCCATCCCACTATTTTTTGTCAATATCTTTGTAATCATCTTTAATGTCAACTAAATTTAAGGGAGATTTGCATGCATGCTAACTTACCTATGCATGAAAAGAAGTATTTAACTTTATAAAAGTTAAAATGATGATATCTTTGACATGATAAGAAAGATTTGAGTTGTATAAGTATAAAAAGCAAGTTTTACGTGTTAAATATGTAAATACATAGCAATTGGGTGGTATGGTAAATGACCCTAAATTTAATATTGAATTATTATTTATAATTTGTTTTACTTGAATCATCATTTTTTGCAGGACAAAATCTATGAACTGTTTTTTACCAACTATTTCTCTTGGGTTAGTTTTAAAAATCACTAATCAATCTAAATGCTAATTATGTTAGCATGATTTAGCAAATCTTCAACTCAATTGCAATTAAATAAAGTCACCATCAATTTAGGAGGCCATGCTGAACTGATTCATCCAATAATTTATAGTATTTATTTTTATTTTCTTTATGATGGATACTATGATTTCACATGAGCTTTGAAGCTTGTTAGCCTTCATGTGAATTCCTCTGTCACAACACACCAATCCTGAACCTTCAGACGAGCTCTCTCATATTTCTCACGATCTTTTATAGAGTTCGTTAGCACTAATGAAGTCTTCTGTCGAGCTCGTCGATACTTATATCTAGTTGGATCATCGAGCTCAAGGAGCAATTCTTTAAGGCAAAGATGAGAGAATTTTGTGACATCATTATAGATATCTATTTTTTGCCCGTCTGGCATCCATTTCGAGGATCTTATCAACGGTGGGTAACTCCATGTCTCGTTCTCTATATATAATATTTTATGTATTCTTTAGAGCACTATGTGGGCACATATGCACTATAATATCTAAATATGAGATAAAAGGGAGGAGGCAAAAAAGCTTCTACTTCCTCTTCCTCCTATTTTTGGTGTCCATAGTGGAAAGAGAAAAACTCCCTAAAAATTTTCGGCTTCCCCGCACCACCTTCACAAGATCTCTATCAAATTGTATGAAATCATACATACATTTGATCAAACATTCTAAAGGGATTCAACACTTTCGAAGTTTATTTGCGTATACTATGTAACTGTATTACCATGTTATGCAATTAATGTTGGAAGATAAAAAATAGATTTCTTAAAAAGATTGAACTTTGTTGAATAACTTTTTTTTAGATTATTTTTATATTATTGATAATACTCGATTAAAGTAAAATAATTTGAACCCATTTTTTTGCGTCTCAATCATAAAAATATCAGTTATTTGATCATATCAAGCATCACTAAATTTATATATGCAAGTCTCCGAACCCAAAATCTCTTGATTGAAAACATAAATTCTCAACAAACATACTAAAATTACTTAAAAAAAATGAAACAATCAAATATAATTATGTTTTATCATCACACATGGGCGGTGGTTGGTAGATGATGATAGAGCTCGAGAATCCTCCATAGTTTGCAACTCTCTTGAGTCTACCCGCCCCCACCCCCGGAGTCTATTTCAATAATCTTTAGTAGTGATATTCTTCATAATACTGTTTGAATCCAAACCACTTTATCGGACGTCTCATAATGACACTATTGATTGTATAATATTATTTTGTATATTTGAGAGTATAACTAAATCATTGGATTTACCTCATTCAAACACTCAATTCAATTATAATTTAGAAATTATTTGATCTCTTAATATAATTGGGATTACTTGATTTAAGCTTACTTGAGCTCAAATTGAATTACTTTTATTATTATTTAATCGTCCTATTTAATGATAAATTCGTTAGATTTGACTGTTGACAGTCATTATTTTGATTTTTACATTTGCTAGTTCGAAGGTGCATTTATATTTGTTTTTTTATTATGACTATAATAGATATAAAAATTGATAAGCATTTTATGATATATTGTTGAGAAGATTAGGGCTAAGAAAAATAAAAATCGACACAAATCCAAATGAACACACAGGGATTTGATTTAACGAGGTTCGGTCGGCAGAGATGCCTACGTCCTCGGGAGCAGAGCGGCGAATTCACTATTTCAGAGGAGTCAAGTACATACCCATAGGGTTACACATCATATATATAAATAAAACTAACAGATAAAATTATTAACACGCCCTCACTCCCCCCTCCCGATTCACTTATTTCCAAGAGACACACATCTTCACTCTAAGAGACTCCAAATTTTGGTATATGAGTCATATCTAACAAATCTCCACTTTAACGAATATAAAAGCCCATTTGGAGAAATACTTATACCTAACATATATATATATATATATATTGCAACTTTAATTTGTGTGAATTTACGATTAAACTTCCTCACTCAAGTGAAATCGACAGACCAATGACATCAATAAAAAGAAGAGGCAATTGTATACCCAACAGGAGAGACAAATTTATTTACAAAATAAGCTTCCTCTTGCATCCAATTTTCAAATTCTCACTCTCATATTAATAATCACAATAAAACTAGTCTTTCAAAAAGATTAGTTTTGTAATTATTAATATTTCAAGTAAGAGTATAAAAATGAGTCAAGTCTAGTTCGAGTTATCCTTGGCTTGAGCTTGAGCTTTGTTAATTAATCGTGTTCGAGCTCAAGCTCAAGTTTAAGTCTACGAGTTTGAGTCGGCCTATTTTTAATAATATAAAGATTACAAGTCAAGGTTGAGTTAGTGTTATAATAAAATAATAAAAAATCATATAAAATTAAAAATATTATTTTTTATATTTTAAATAATATAAAGATAAAATCTTGAAACTTAATATATTTTAAATGTATTTTATATTAATATTTTTTTAAACGAATCGGCTCACAAGCTAACAAGTCAAGGTTGATTTTAAATTAGCTCGTTAAGCGTGGCTCGGGAGCCACTTATTTATAGAGCTCGGCTAATGAGTCGATTTGGCTCATTCAAGCCTAATTTCTAAGAAATTATTACATGCTTTTTAATTATGTTCAAAGATAGATGGGGTAGTCTAAGTCATCATAATTTAATGTCCACAAATACTTATAAAATATATAATATTTTATGCTAATTTCAAATATGAATGTAATTATCCCTCAAAAAATAATAAAAAGCCAAAAGCCAACAAACCTTCTCATCTTTCTCAACCCAAAAGAACAAATTCCAGCCTTCAATCTCGTCAAGTCCGGCAGAATTAGTAACCCAAGCAAAAGCTGGGGACCTCCACAGCCTCCATTTTTGAAGGCCCAAATCAAAACCACTCCTTTCATGTTCATGGCCGCCATTAATCTATATATAACCACCTCCTAATCACCAAACCCAAAGCAACCAACTTTGTTCAACAAAGATAAAGATTGAAGAAAACTCTACCATCACTCATAACTCAACCATCCAGCTTTGATCTCAGCCATGTCGACAGCACCGCCGCCCGTGGCCGGAAACACCGTTCCCGGTCTCTCCATCTCCGTCACCGGCAAGCTCATGCTGTCCGGCGTTATCGCCGTCTTCTTCCTCTTTGTCATCTTTCTCATTCTATTCCTTCGCGCTAATCGTTACTTCGGCGCCAACCCCGCTCACGAGAGCTCCTCACCCCGCTTCATATTCCCCGCCTCCAGCACTCTCCTCGCCGCGTTTCACCGCCGCGCGCTCGATCCCACCGTGCTTAAATCGCTTCCAGTCACCATCTTCATTTCTTCAGCTTTCAAGGACGGCATGGAGTGCGCCGTGTGCCTCTCCGAGCTCGCCGACGGCGAACCCGTCAGGTTTCTTCCCGGCTGCCGCCATGGATTCCATCTCGAGTGTATCGACACATGGTTTGGTTCCAACTCCACCTGTCCCATCTGTCGGATCTCCATCAAACCGCCGGCCGTCGAATCGAAAAACACGAACTTGATCGGTTGGGAGCAGAGTACGGCCATAAATAACAGAGCTTTGCCGGTGGATGGCTCAGGAGAAGGAAGCTCGAGTTCGATCTGCTCTGTTTCGAGGAAGTCCGGTCGAATCATGGCCATCAATATACAGGGAATTGCATTGGAAAGCTCTGCTTTTGCATTGCATTCGAGTAGGAATGTTTCGGCTGTGGACATAAAGTCGCCGAATTTGGGGAGTTTGAGACCGCTGAGGAGGATACTGAGCATGGGGAGCAGGGGATTTGGTTCTTCTTGCAGCGCGAGAGGTGGGGATATTGAGCAGGGAGTGGCGGCGGTGTCGCCGTCGACGACGGCCGCCGGAGATTTGGATGGAGAGGGGAGTTCATCAAAGAAGAATTGTGAAGGAGATTTGTGTTTGGTTGTGCGTGAAGGAAGGAGGATTGCTATGAGGTAATTGTAATGGAGGCGCCGATGATCGTATTTCGACTGCATAGTTTCAGACATTGTAGATTTTTAAGCCGATTGTTGATTTCTTTTTTAATTTAATTTAAGCCTTAAGTGCTAAATAACCCCAATTATTTATATTTGTTCATTTTAGTCTCATAATTTATAAAAATATCAAATTAATCCTCAATTTTTTTAAATTGGGGCAAAAATGACTCTTTTGCAAAAAATATTATAGCTCAATTTTAAAATAATTAGGTATTATTTTAATGCTTCTATAAAATATAGGATAAAATAAATCTTATTTAAATAACAAGAAACTATTTTGACGCTTTAATCTTCATTTTAATTTAACGTTTCCAAAATGAACTTCACAAATCAAAATTTCCAAGGTAAAGCGATTAAAAAAATAAAAAAAAAATCAAAATTCAATCGGAATCCACTCTAAATTTCGACTAAAATACTCAAATATTTATGAAATTAAGTTTTATTTAAATGATATATATATATATATAAGCCGACAAAACTATTAATGTGGCGTAAGAAAATAATAATTATTATTTTATTTTTAGATGATTGTGACTTAAACTTCTAATTAGCTATTCATGTATTATAGTTGATCACCTCAAATAAAATATTAATGTCTTTTAGATTCATTTTGATTAGAATATTTTGACTTATTATTTTTTAATATATTCTGTAAATATTAAAATTTCAATAATCAAAGTAATTAATTTTGAAAAAATAGTCATACAGCTTCTTGCAGTAACAAGATACGTTAACATGAAACAAAAGAAGGATTTTATGATTCTAAGCAATACAATTTAATTTGACGTTAAACTTAGGCCTCGTTTGGGACAACTTAAAAGTGTGACGGAGTTTTTGAAAACACCGCCTTAGTGTTTGGTAAACACGTTTTCAGTGAGGTTTGAAAACTCGTGTTTCACTGTTTAGGGTAAACAGTGAACGCGGGGCTATAGGCGCGGACCGCGCTTTGGTCATGTCATTTTCCTCTATTGCCCTCGCGCTGCTCTCGGTTGCCCTGCTCTTTGCTCGTGCTATCGTGCCCTAGCTACCCGAGACGAAGACATAAAGTGGTAAAACAAATCGTGCATCCACATCTTCTTACTCTTTTCTTCTTTGCGTTTTCGGGCGATCGTGTCATGTTCGTCTTCTTCTTTGCGTTTTCAGTTGCCCCGTTATTCGCTCGACCGATCGTGCCCTAGCTACCCAAGAAGAAGGCGTATAGTGGTAAAACAAATTCGTGCACCCTCATCTCCTTCCTCCTCTTCTTCTTCTTTGCATTTTCTGGGTTTCTCCTCTCCCGTCTCGTCCTCCCCACTAGGTGTTTTTTCCTGCGGGACTGTATATGGGGTTTCATGGCATTCTTGTGTGATACAACTATTTCTAGTTTATGATTACTGTTAGATCCATACGAAAGGATACTGTTTACATTTTTTTTTAGTAAGAAGCGATTCTTTTAGGGTTTTGTGGTGCGAGATCTTTCAGGTGGTTTTGTGGTGCGAGGGTTTTGTGGTGCGAGAACTTTCAGGTTTTTGAGAAATATGCTCCCACATTTGATCCATAATAATGCCAGAAAATACAACAAATGCGGTTCAAGGTTACTGTGAACATCGTTTAAATTTTGTTGAGTTCTTATAGGGTTTTGAAATTCAGTACTAATGTTAGCAGTTTCATTTCAAATTATTTTTTTTAATGCAAATCAAAATGAGTGGTCCTTGTATATGCAAATCAAGTTTCATTTCCATTTATCTCACTCATTGCTGCACAGTGAGTCATATGCAGGCAAGTAGATCTCTTTGGTGTATTGAGATGTTGATATAACCTACAAATTGGTTGCAAAACAAAATATAATGGAAAAATTCCATCTTTCCATCTTTTAGTGCCACCATGTTATTATTATTATTAGGATATAATTATAACAATATTACATTGTATTGTTGTTAGGGAGGTATTAGACTATGGAAGATTTGCAGCAAGCTGAAGATGTTTGCTAGTTGGATGATGCTATGGTTCTTCAATGAATTATCCTATGGTTGCTCTGTGTTGTGTAACTTGTTGTTTTTCATTATAAGGTTTTAGCAAAGAAATGTGACAAATAGAGTGGATCTAGAGATGAGGAGGTAACTTTAGTTTCAATGTAAGGAGCCTAATTTATTTATGTATTGCAAATAGCCCTATAATATTGAGTAAGCGTGGAGTATTGCTGATTTTGCATCAATGAGGCTAAATTTTGATGGCTAAATTTTGATATTGAGGCTAAATTTTGATATGAATGAGGTTTCTTAATTTGAATTTGAGATCATGTTGGTGTTTGCTAGCTTATGTTGTAGCCAAATGTTGCTAGAAAATACAAAGTTCTTGTATTGCAGTTGTTTGTCTTTAGTTATATCAATTTTTTTTGTATGCAGTTGACTGTCCTATGCTGGTACAAAAAGTCTACAGTTATATCAATTTTTTCTTAAAAATTTTAAAAAATATGCAATAATTTTTTTGTGAATATGTGATTGTATTACATACATGTCATCTTACCATCTGTTCATGTCACAATAAAAAATGAGTAAATCTAAAGAGTCTGGATCATCGGCTATGTGGGATAAAGAGGCTACTAATATTTTTTGTGATCTATGTCTGAGAGAGGTCGAATTGGGAAATCGACCCACTACTTATTTTAATAAAAAATATTGGCAAAATCTCACGACTAAATTCAAGGAAATAATTGGAAGGGATTACGATCAGATGAAACTAAAAAAACAAATGAGATCAATTAAAAAATGACTGAAAACTTTGGAAAGAGCTCAAAAGGGGATCAATTGGATTGAGATGGCATCCGCTAAAGCGGACAATTGATGCACCTGAGGAATGGTGGGCAGAAAAGTTAGATATAATTACATCACTATTTCAACGTATTTTTAAAGTCAAATGTTTTGAATATTGATTACATTTTTCTTGTTGTTACAGGCAGTGCCAACAACAAAAAAATTCAAATTGACTGGCATTGAACCAACTTTGGAGGATAAGTTGGATGGTATGTTTACTGGCGTTATAGCAACAGGGGCTCGTTTTTTCACCCCAAATGGATAAGGCTTCGCAAACTTAGCACAGGATATGGAGACTGAGCATATAGGTGATTCAGGAGAAGGTCACAACCAAATCCTCACAGATATCCAATTCACTGGTGGAACAAAGCGTCCCCGACCTGCAAAAAATAAAAAAGGCTTTGCATTTGTTTGAGGTTCTATTGAGACCTTGATTAAAACTTGCAAAAATAATTTAAAAACGGCGAAGGACAACACTATTCAGGAGTGTGTTAAGATTCTTAACACATATCCCGGTATTAAGGAAGACCAAGCTATGTATGTTAAGTATGTGAAGTTGCTACGGAACTCTACCCGCAGACAGTTCTTTGAAACTTTGGACCCAGAATTCTGCCTTCCCTATTTGCGTTCTTTTATTAAAGATTGAATGTTATTAATGTAACTTCATTACTACTGTTGGGTTAGATTGACTATTTATTTGATGAACTCCTATCCATTTATTTCTTATGTGCTATTAATGTGATGGACTCGTTTAATGTATTGTATTTTTTAAATAATGGATATATAGTCTATGTATCGTTGCCATTGTCACATATTATTTATTATCTTATTTAAAAATCTATCTTTTTTTCAGATTTTTATATTATGGATGAAGCACAAATTAATCAAATCCGCATATCATTGCTATCATGGATATGTTGATCGAAACCCATGCATGACATCTCGTAATATTGGAGATAGATGGATCGAGGAGTTATTTCATGGTCACCCGACATGTTTTGCAAATATGTTTCGTATGACAAAAACAATTTTTCTGGACCTGCTTAATGAACTTCGGACCCTTCATGGATTGCATGGTTCATCAAGAACAACAACTAGAGAGGTGTTAACAATAATACTTTACATTTTATCTCAGAATGAATCTATTAGAGGAGCTATGGAACGGTTTCAACATTCCTCAAAAACCATAAGTAGATATTTCTCAGTTGAGTTGAATGCGCTAATGAGTATGGCACGTGAAATAGTCAAGCCAGAGGACCCAACATTCCAGTCCATCCCCACTCATTTTGCAAATGACCCTCGATATGTGTCGATCTTTAAGGTGCTTTCCCAATTTAAATTTTATTCCCAATTTAAATTTTAAAAATTTTAATTACTACAATTTTACACATGATTTTCTTATTGATAAAATCGTCCATCACAGGATTGCATCGGAGCTATTGACGGAACACATGTTGATGCACATATTTCTGGCACAGAGAAAGTTGCATGCATTGGAAGGTGCAGATCCCCAACAAAAAATGTAATGGCTTTTTGTGATTTCAACATGTGTTTCACCTATGTGCTGGCTGGTTGGGAAGGTAGCACACATGACAGCCGTGTGTTCAAGTTTGCTATTAGCAACAAAAAATATGGTTTCTCTTTTCCACCATCAGGAATGACAGTTGTGTTTTACTTTTGACCATCCAAATTTCTATAAAATTTCTAAATACTAGAAAACATACATATTATAACTGACCAAGGAAAAATATGTTGAGATTTTCATACCTATTTTACATAATTTTTTATGATATTGCACTTTAAAGAAAGGTATTTTTGATATTTTATTACAGGAATGCTGAATTAGGGTCAATTGAGCAAAAAGATGTAAAAATGAGCGAATTTGGAGCGAAAAGGACCAAAATGTGGAGATTTGAACTAGAGCGACGACGGCGCCATCAACGCCACCGACAGCGCCCTCGACGCCGCCGCCGGTGAGTTTTTCGGTGAGTTTTTCCCGAGGCTACAAGACAAAATTCTTCAGAAGTCCGCCAACGGCGCCCTGTTGGCGCCCTCGAGGCCGCCAACGACGAGCTCGGTGGTTATGCCTACTCAAGCTTTGGATAAAGCCAAATTTTGAAGGGATGCTTAGGCAACTCTTGGGAAAGCTCATCCACAACTTTAAAAGTAGATTTTGGCCAAAAATTGAGGGGTTTTGGAAGAGAGTCTAGAGTTTCTAGAGGTTAGAAAAGTTTCATTAGTGTTTGTTAGAGTGTAAAAAGTGTGAGGAATTCTTCGAGAGATTGTAAGAGTGGAAGGAAAGTGAGAGATTTCTTCCTCATTGCTACTTCGAAGAGGAATTCTGTGTGTTGTAAAGAAAGGAAGAGATTCAGAGGAACTTTGAAGAGTGTTCTTGGGGA